>NC_134700.1:229405387-229605387 GCF_043290135.1 Rhipicephalus microplus
CTCTTTTCTCTTTCTTTCCGCTGTCTCTGTCCTCCTCCTGAAAGAGTAGGCAGACTTTGTGCACCTCAAGGGGGCAGTAGCCAGCTTGTCTCTCTCTCTTCTCTCTGTGTCTTTGTGCCTATGTGTATGCACACCAAATGAAATAGAGCCTGTCGAGTTTAGAAAATTCATGGTATTGTTTATTTCGAAAACATTGCAGAAATTGTCAAAAGAAGTCTTCTCTTTAATAAATTGGTGTGCGCAAATAAAAACAAGGACAACGAAAAGATGGGACAGGGACAGGCGTAAACTTTCAAGGTTTACTGAGGTCTTCTCTATTTTTTTTTCCAAGCCTGGAAACGTACCCTCCTTCGCTTAGGCTCGCTATCCCTCTATTTTGCTTCTTATTGCCAACCTGTATTTCAGTTAACATTAACCTCCAAGCTTATGCAGCAACCTAAGCGAATCATGATATAAGTAATAGTGTCTTTAAAGCAAATGGTATTACTGGTAATGACTTCGAGAAAGTATCGTTGTATATGCCATAAAAAGCAGTGTCTTTCCCACAATGATGCTCTGTAAAATTTCCGCCATTGTAACGCTATTCAGACCTGCGTAGTCACCAGCCTATAGGGGCCTACATGAACATCTAAGGGCAGACAGATACTGAACTTTATTGAGGTCCTGAGGAACACTACCTCAAGGACGTAGAGCAGCGGGCCGCTCCCACGTCAGAACGGGTGGGCCAAACCTCACCGCCACGTCGTGGGTCCTCTAGACAGCCCAGAGTTAATGTGAAAGTTCTGAGCTCCTGAGCGCAGAGCTTCATTCCTCTTCGGTCATGTGCCGAGAAACGTGTGATGAGGGGCACTGCCAGAGCATGTGGTCTAACGTAGATATGGCACCACAATCTGGGCATGTTGAATCAATGCTATCAATATACCGGCTCTGGGAACGAAGACTAGGGTACGGCCTGGTTTGAAACATACGGAAGGCAGATGCCCAGGCTCTACAAAGTTGCTTATGATTAAGGGGGAAAATCCTTCTGTCCGGCTGATAATTTTTGGTCACCTCCTTGAAAGTTAGGAGAACACCCTAAAGACCTTCTCTAAAGACCATATATAAGTAGCAGTGTCTTTAGAGCAAATGGTATTACTGGTAATGAATGCGGGAAAGTACCGTCTGAATATGCCATAAAAAGCAGTGTCTTTCACACATTGATGCTCTGTAAAATGTCCGCCATTGTAACGCTATTCTGGCTTGCGTAGTCCCCAGCCTAAAGGGGCATACATGAACATCCAGGTGCACGAAAAAAAAAAAAAACCTCAGACGTACGTGGGCATTAAACCCTTGTCCAGCTGCACCTTCGCTTCGTAGCTTCCACTCATTATCGCGTTGGTTTCGGCGCTGCTGTCGCATGTGGGAAACTCCAGTGAATGAAAGCCGTGCGTTCAATAAACACCTCGCACCACAGTGCATTGCACCGAAGGCCTCAAGCAGGGAAACGAGGCTAAGAATACCATTCGCTTTGAAACAAAGGGTTGAAGACACTGATTGACTTTATATTGAAATCATGCAATTGAGGATGTGAAGTTCCACGCTTTGTTACCTATTTCTCGTCACTCTGCACCATAATTGTGAAGAAACCCAATGGGTATTTCCTTCTTACGGTATTCGCTTACTAACCGTCGAGGACATGCACTTCCCACGAGAGTGAATAAGCTGCCCATGTGCCATTAATCTGTTCACACTTGCACAGCTTTCCGCTGACGTAAAAGTGTTTACCTCGGAAAAGCTAGACGCGTAATAAATGGCCAAACGGGCTTAGAGGAATAGACACTACAGAAAGACGCGGGCTCTGGGTTCAACGTCGTCTTCTTGGCATTCCTTTTCTTTTAATCAAATGGCAGGTGACAGCGTCCACAGAAATAAGAGCTTAGTGCCAGTAAGACAAATGGATGATTGGCATGAGAGTGGGAAGTGCATTAGGGACATGTAACCTCCTTTTTTTTTCTATACTCTTCCACTAAGCGTGATCAGGCACTCCCAGATGGCCTGAATGGCGACAAGTAAAACACAGAGCAAGACAGCAACTCTAACCAAGAACGGGGACACAGTAAGCTCAACTTCAGAGAGACAGCCGTTAAGCTCTTTTGGTAACTAAAGCTAAAACAAACAAGAAATGTTTGTCGTGAGTTACGGTCGCGATAAAGTAGCAAGGTGCGCTGATGTGGAGGCAGTTTTGTGTGCTTGTTTGCTTTAGTAGTAAAAGAAGGTAAGCAACGGTGTACATTTATGTTGGAGGATATGTGATGAGAGGAGTGTTGCTTGGCGTGATATCTGGTTGTGTATACAAAAGGGAACGAAAATGATATATCAAAACGAATACTGTTACCAGGTTACACAAATGTTGAAAAAATTGTTTTTCATGGCAATGCAGTTCAAACAGCACGAAAGTATATCAATTGTTTTAGTTTTTAGCCACGAGTCACAAGTAAAAGTTCTTGAAGCTAAAATGCGAGTATGACATATTGTATTGCTTCCCAATTTCTTTTTTTTTTTCATTTTTTTCCACTGTGGTACCTCTCCTTTGTAATTTCGATGATTTAGTGAAATTTAATGTGCTGCGGCTGGAAGTTCGCTTGTTGTACACTTTGTTAGCTCTTATACTATTGCAAAAAAAGACGGAGGAACAATACCCATTCATGAAATGAAAATGTGCGCGTTGTTGGTAAATAATTAACGACTCATATGACTTTTCAGTACGGACTACAACTAATGGTCAAAAGTTATACACTCAAGCGTTGAAAATATAGCTTAGTTGTGTAAAAAAAATTAAAATTCCAAGATTAAACTGGTCGTTTCTACGAAATAAATACAAGGCACGCACCAGTTGGTGACTAAAAAATACCGGTAAACACCAGAAAACGTTAAACATGCACATTTGTGTAAGTATACCTGCATTTTTATATTTTGCCTCTCATTAACAATGCGCCTGACGTGGCCGAAAATGAAACATTTTTAAGAGATTACGGTGCAGGTTCTAACGCCTCATTCAATGTATCAGCTTGTATAGGAATGAATATAACATTAGAAATAGAAAAAGTTGAGCAAAAAAAGCTGCACTAACGCTCTATTTTACAATCTGTCAATCTTTCTGCTTGCGAACTTTTCCTCTCTTCGACAGCAACTACGATAATTGAATTGTTGTTCAAAAATCAAATTTGGTTAAGCACACTTTAAAACACACACCCGCCACACATATGCGCGCGCTCGCACGCGCATGCATGCGCTTGTGTGCGTGCGTGCGTGTGTGTGTGCGTGTGAGTGCGCGAGAGTGTGTGTGTTTTTTTACGTGCTGTTTGTTGCAAGTTCGTCATACGTGCCTGATTTCTCACCGTGTTTCCGTCCTCCGGCTTCACACTTCCTCTATGAGCTTAACTTTTGAATTCACCGCACCTAACACATGCCTGACCCACTCTTTTGCTCTTCACTGATTGTCCGTGTCAAGCCTCACGGAATACACAAAACATTTGGGTTTGGTATAAGTCAAGAATTCTGTCCGGGAGCAGCCACCGCACCAGTTGGTGGTTCCCTTCGCGTAGCAATGCACGCGTGTCTTCCTAAAACTGAATTTCGGAAGCTCTTTTGGTTCCATGCCTGTAAGAGTTTCAGAATAAAGACAATGAAGTATAACATCGACCGTGCCTTTGGTTGTGAACTATACACTTTACAAAAGTAAGTTCTTTGAACAAGCATCTTCTTTGGTTGAAGCTTCTTTATCCATTCCATATGGTAAGTACAGAACCACGCAACACAAAAACGTGCCATGATCCATGATACAGCATACAAAGAAATAAACGTGTAGGGCAAACAAGGAGCCTTCCTGAATTTTGAGCCAGCGACGGCGTGTTGTATGTTAAGCATGCGCTCTTGTCGTGACAGAACCGCGAGGTTTTTATGAGGACTACCATCGCAGGAAAAAAATACCGCCCGTTTTTTCTCCTGACCTCCCGCGCCGTCACCAACACCGCGCCATAATCCACGTCTATAAATGATGTCCAACGCTCGATTCCAAACCTGTGTTAACTTCGTCCATGTCCGTTTTTGCCATTCGCTTACTACTTGTGTATTAATGTTGAGGTGCGAATCCACAGATATAAAACACGCGTTGGAACGAAAATAAACAGACAGGACGGATGTGTCGAAGAGAGGAAGTGTTATACGTACCATATATATGTTCATCAACCACCCCCCCCCACACACACGCATATATATATATATATATATATATATATATATATGTGTGTGTGTGTATAACAAAATCACGAAATCGTTGGAAAATTCACTAATGTACCGGTTATTTGAATATGACTATTGCAATAACATAATGAACCTCAGAAGTAAAGAAACCATGCCTCACAAGCCTACGCTGTTTTTTTTTTTATTCTTCCTGTGCGGAGAGACAGAAGGGGGAAGGGGGGAGAAGAAGATGCAATAAGAAGGATACATAAGTTCATACGATAAGTGATGTTGCGTTAGTACTCCTGCGTAGAATATCGCTATTTTCTCATCGCAAGCAGGAATGTGTAACTCAGTTCATAGAATTCGATGACAGAAGCAGATCAACTTTGTGCGCGATTTTTTTATAGTTGTAGTTAACACAATTTCGCTCGGCTTCCAGCCATTTTTTCTTCTCTGTCGAGTGCTTTTTTGCTGCACATATGTATGCGGACACCAGAGACAAAATAGTCTGTTTACTAGGCCATCTTCTCACGGTACGTGTAACTTAGCAGGGCTTTTTCTATTGTCATAAGACCTACTAACCAAATTTACTCTCGCAAAGAACCATAAAATTGTGAGAAGCAATAATAATAATAATAATAATAATAATAATAATAATAATAATAATAATAATAATAATAATAATAATAATAATAATAATAATATATTAATAATAAACCTGGTATTATGGACAAAAAACTAAGAAGACAAAAGTGTAGTTTTAAGTCATACGTTATAGGAAGTTGAAAAACACGTTTCTTTCAATATATTCATAATGGAGGCCACTACACCTTGAGGCATGCTCCGAAAATATCCCGCAGCACAGCCGCGGAGAAAAATAAGATATAAAATCGTCACCTACAGTAACACAGAACTGCTTCAACATATATAGACCACTCCTTAAAAGGACCAATAAAACAAGCAGGATTCTTTCTCTCATGAATGTGTAGTAATTCTTTCGAACCAATCCCAAGCACTTTCAATTCACGCAACAAGGTCCGATGTATACCAATCCATGATTACCGACTCATGCGTTAGCTTGTCTCACATGGTTGTCGCACCCTCGACAGGCCACTACCGTATTTATATATCGATTATTTATTATGAATTCTTCGATTCTGCACACGTGCTAGGTGTCAGTATAAACAGACATCTGCAGATGTACACGTGCCTGACCTTCGAGCTATAGATTACGCGTCAGCCTTTAGGCAATGCGTGCCGAGTCTCGCAGAGAAGTAGCGAAGCGGGGAAGCTAATGAAGGGAGAGAAAGAAGGTAGAGCAGCAAGAAAGACACAAAGAAAGAGGCTAAGCGGGTAAACGGATGAGCGAGCCAGCGGCTAGCACTGCGCCCTCTGGCATCGTGTTGCTATCATTTCTCTTACTTCTTGGCTCTCGGCTTGGAGACTTTTTTTTTGCCTCTGCCATTGATCATTCCTATCGTTTATTTTTGTCTTCAGAGTGACTATTTCTTTTTCTCTTCATTCCCTTCTTGTTAGCTTTCACATTACGTGATCGATCAGCTGGGGCAGACAGCGGAGATACAACGCTCGATGCCTGTAAATATGAAGGGAGAAAAAAGGAAGTGACACAGCATTAACGCCAGTTCCCCTGGTCGCTTAAGTGCAATACATAAACAGTTCAAGGAGCCGAGTGGTGATGTTGCTCATTTGAGGGTAGATGTGTCATGATGGAAGATTGGAAGACATGTGTATATGTTATTTCCGAATCTTCAGACTTTGGTAGTTGAGTGTGCGTGATCGTTGCAATGGTATTTTTATCTGCAGCGAACGAATTTTCTTATCTCTCCTCTCCTTTTCTTCATGCATCTTCTGAGTAGCGTAGACGCGACTTCTTAAATACCACAGCAAAAATAGCAGCTTCAAGAAACTCGCAGCGTCGTCCCACAAGTTATTTATAAATTTGAATCTCACTCACTCTACGTTCAATCCGTAGTGATGCGTCAACATTCGCACCTTTAGAGACGTCTGCTCAAAACGTGAAATCTTCACCCAGTGGTAGCTGACTTCAGGTTCCTTGGTGTGAAATGCGCTGCCTAATGGAGAGCATGTGCTCCCAGAACGTCTATCTTTATTAAAATATCCGTCTTTGTCAAGAAGTGTATATTTGTTTATATGGGGCCGTACTTCAAATCGTACATGGTAGAGTGTACTAACCAGTTCGTTTTGCCAGTTCTGGCATAGGGAACCGAGAATTAGGGAGTAACAAAGAAGCTCAAGAAATTGGGAACAATGAGGGCTGGAAGGGAAATTTATAGGTGTAACAAACAATAGGACATCAGAGAGGATCAGAGAACAGGCAGGTGCGTCCAATATACTTACATCAAAGGGAACAATAATGAACCTGAACACATCACGTCATGAGGAAAACAGATACCATATGTTCAGTCATAGTGAAGTCATGGATACCAAGTGATGGGATGAGTGGTCGACAACGACGAAGGATTCGTTGGAGCGATGTTATTAAGAACTTTCCAGGCATAAAATGAAACAAGATCACGCTGGAGAAGAAGCTTTGATAATTAGGAGATGTCTTCATCCTCACTGAGCTGTAACTATCAGATAAGCGATGATTACGAAGACGATAACACGAGGTATTCCTTTTATACAATAACTCGAATAGAGATGACGATATGCACGGTATCCAACGTAGGGTTTACAAAAGAGAAGTGTCAAGAGAAGGACAGGTAGAAGCTGATGAAGCTGAGCTACTTCGTTTCGTTCCATTTTTTAGTGACGCTGACTTTGTAGCACCGCCATAACCAATAGCGCACATCTTGATCATAAGTACCACTGAAGATGTGAGGATTTAGTTGACATCCAGATGACTGCAGGTGACGCCCATAGGGAATACTGCTTTGTCAGGCATCGTCGGGCATAGATGGCATGAGCGGAATCGCCCGGTTTTGCTGTTGCAAGTCTGGAAAAACCCAGAACATCCACCAAATATCAAGGGGTCGAGAAATATGGGGTGGAACACGAACAACACCGAGAGGAAGCCTTTACGACAAAACCATCATTGCTCCCTCCTTTTATTCCAGATCTCCGCTACCCATTATTTCCAGTACAAAAATACCTTTTTCTGAACTTACGTCTGGCGACACTTTATTTATGATTATTCGGCGGACTAATTGGGGCTCTGTGACTGCTCATGACGAATGCTGCCAGGTTACACAGAACGGCTACCTCAAGAGGCTCTCAACAGCATTCATTTGTCTTATTCGAAACGCAAATGATGCTATTTCACAGCATCGTTATACGGCTTCGCAAATGAGACAGCTGGACTTAGGTTTTGGGCTTGCAATCTATATAAATTTTTGCATAGCTTGAACCGCGGGGAGAGAGCGCGTTCACGTGAAACATGAGAAGAAAGCATTGTGCAGTTACTTCAATGGCGCAGGCAAGCATTCACAGCTGAAAAAAAAACAGAAGAAAAATGCATTTCTACAGGCTCTCCGAAGAACAAGTGGCGTTTAACATAGATGACCTGCTTTCCAAAATGAGCCTGGCCATCGTTACAAAGCAATCGCCGGAAACAAGGATGAGAATTTAATCACTAGTGACCCATTGTACTGGAAGACATCATTGTCCTCCGCATCAGAGCTCACTGGAAACTTAAGTTCTGGAGTATTGTCTTGTGCTTCGATAGTTTTACGCGCACGAAAGCAACACACCACAACTTCGATGCCACTTTAACATTTTCAATTTCGTACTGCAAATAAATTTGTGGAGAAATGGTTTTGTTGAAGTCGTTCTTAGGGATCAGGAAAATGGCCATTACGCATTTTTATAATCTCGTTTAAATTAAAGCTTGCAAAGTTATTTATTTATGCGCTAGGAAGAGAAACTGGCAAATACCCATGTGCTCCTCAGATCGTCAGTGTGATCGTCAGTGCGAAAAGCTTCAGGAACGAGCTTCTGCAGCTTAAAACGGCAATTAGAGTTTCTTAAAAAAAGAAGTCGTGAGGAAGTATGCGTAGTGCCATGTACAGTAAGTTGAAGTGTAAAAAGAAAAAAAAGAAGTGGCAATAGAAACAGGAAGTATTCCCCAAAAAATACCCCATCAGCAGACATGGTCACGCATCACTACATTATTATTGTGACAAAAACAGTAAAGCGGGATCCTCATAGTGTATTTTTTATGGTTATGCAAGCGCTGTATTTAATTTGAGCTTCTTATTATATGTACATGTTTTGTCCCACGCTTCAGTGCTGATGCATTTCAAGATACAAACTTAGCGGATGGTTTCTAAGCATACCAGGAGAAACAATATTAGAAAGAATAATACTTGAAATAAAAGGCTTTAAGAAACTGCAAAAGTCTCTATGAGGTTATCTCACAGTCTAGAAAGTGAATTGAGTGGAAAGAAGCAGCCCCTGAGGTCAACCAAGGAAAAGTATTTGGTCCAAAAATGAAAGATGCCTCACAAGGGATGCTCCCTTCAACTGCGCCTGTGTGAAAATGTGGCAAAAAAAAGATGTTCTGACAGAAAATTGTAGATCACAACCCCAGTCCAACGTTCATGGAATGGCGCATCATGACTGAAACTAATGTGCGAAGCTCGGGTATTTCTTGTTCACCACCCGAACAGGCGAAGCGACAAAAGCAGAGGTTAGTTATGTTTAGCACAGCTGACCAACATTCCGACGATAAGCGGGACTGGGGTATCAAGGGTGGGATGAATGAGTGAAAAAGCACGTTCACTGGTACCTATTTCCTCATCTCTTTAGAGACTGAACGACTGCGCAAAGTCATTAACTCTCCCTAGTAAGGCCACAGTGGAGTTAAAGGTTGAATCTATAAACGCTGATTTAAACAGTTTTGTAAACCCTTACTATACATTGTTGCACCACCTGGTTCAGCACTACCAAAGCTACGGGATGTAAAAAGGCTACACACTTGCGCATAAAAACGTAGTCTCCGATTTGTAAATGTCTTAAAATTGACAGGGTTGGCTAAAATAGGTGTTCGTTCGGTATATGTTACACCCCATTTTTCGGTGATATGTTTATTTTTCTTCGCATTTATTTTGTACGCATATAGTTATTTGTGTCGGTTACCACAGATAACTGTCGTTACATAGCCCTGCCACGGTGATCTAGTGACTAAGGCACTCGGCTGTTGACCCGCAGGTCGCGGGATCAAATCCCGGATGCGATAGCTGCATTTCTGATGGAGGCGGAAATGCTGTAGGCTCGTGTGCTCAGATTTGGGTGCACGTTAAAAAAAGTGCAGCGATGGTGTAGTGGTTAGAGCATCCGCCTCGCATCTAAGAGGTCCGTGGCTCAAATCCCGGTACCGCGCAGTTTCCAACCGGATAAAAATATCCGCATGGTGATGGAACTGCATTTTAAGAGGCCTGGGGTGCGGTCTCACCGGTAACCACCACCGCGAACGCACTCCCTCACCAGAGAAGGATTGGCCACCCTGGTGCAGTATCTGTCCGCTACCACCCACATGCATACGTCAAATAACTCGCGGCCCTCAGTCCCCAGCAGCTGCGAAGCAACTGACCACGATGGCGGTCAGATCTGCAACGCAGCGGATGGTACTAAGAATCTCTGCATCCGGAAAGGCCATCATTGGAACCCGAACTTGGCAACGTGTAACGTTAGAACCTTATTTAGTGAGGGAAGTCCACCTGTATTATTGGAGGAGCTAGAGGGTGGTAAATAGGATATAATAGGGCTCATTGAGGTTAGCAGGCCAGATGAGGCCCATACGGTGCTACAGAATGGGGACGTCATTTGCTATCGTGGCTTGGCTGACAGAAGAGAACTGGGAGTGGGGTTTCTAATTGACAGAAACATAGCTGGCAACATAGAGGCATACGATAGCATTAATGAAAGGGGGGTAGGTACCGTAATTCAACGGAATAAAAGATAACAGATGAGGTTGTGCAGGCTTACGCGCCTATATCCAGCCATGATGACGCTTCAGTTGAAAGCTTCTATGAAGACGTGGAATCGGCAATGTGTGAGGTAAAAACACAGTATACTATACCGATAAGAGACTTTAATGCAAAGGTAGGGAAGAAGCAGGCTGGAGACCAGGCAGTAGGAGATTATGGCATCGGTACCAGAAACACAATAGGAGAGCTACTAGTAGAATTCGCAGAACGCAATAATTTACGGATTTTGAATACCTTCTACCGAAAACGAGGAAACCGCAAGTGGACATGGAGGAGCCCTAATGGCGAAAATAAGAACGAAATAGGCTTTATATTAAGTGCACAGCCAGGCATCGCGCAGGATGTGGAAGTGGTTGGCAAGGTACGATGCAGTGACCATAGAATGGTACGGTCTCGAATTCGCCTGGACTTGAAGAAGGAAGGACAGAAGCTAATACGCCTGAAGCCAATCAATGAGCTAGCACTGAGAGGGAAAGTACAGGAACTTTGAGTCTCGCTTCAAAACAGGTACTCGGCTCTTAGTGAGGAAACCAAATTTAGCGTAGATACAATGAACGATAATCTGACGAGTATCATTATGGAGTGTGCAGTGGAAGTTGGAGGCAAGGTAGTTAGACAAAACACTGGCAAGCTTTCCCAGGAAACGAAGAATCTCAATAAAAGCGTCAAAACATAAATGTCTCAAGTACAACAGACAAAATTGAACTGGCAGAGCTTTCAAAGTTGATTAATAGGCGTAAGGTATGCGATGTAAGAAGGTATAACATGGAGAGAATTGAAAACGCTCTGAAAAACGGAGGAAGCGTCAAAGCAGTGAAGAGGAAACTTGGGATAGGCAAAAATCGGATGTCTGCAAAGGGACAAAGAAGGCAAAACAGCTACCAATATGGATAGGATAGTTAAACTGGCAGAAGAGTTTTACAGAGATCTGTACAGTAGCCAGGACACCCATAGCTTTAATACTATAAGAACTAGCAGTAATCCAGATGACACCCCACCAGTAATGATAGAAGTCAGAAAAGCTTTGGAGGGCATAGAAAGAGGCAAAGCTGCTGGTGAGGATCAGGTAACACCACATCTGCTGAAAGATAGAGGATAGATTGTGTTAGAAAAACTAGCCACCCTGTTTACGAGGTGTCTCCTGATGGTAAGAGTACCAAAGTCTCTGAAGAGCGCTAACATCTTAATACATAAGAAAGAAGATGACAAACACTTCAAGAATTACAGGCCGATCAGCTTGCTCTCTGTATTATAAAAGCTATTTACAAAGGTAATTGCTAACAGAGTTAAGAAAACATTAGAATTCAATCAAACAAAGGAACAAGCAGGATTTTGAACAGGCTACTCAACAATTTACCGCATTCATACTATCAATCAGGTA
This sequence comes from Rhipicephalus microplus, assembly GCF_043290135.1. Taxonomy (NCBI): domain Eukaryota; kingdom Metazoa; phylum Arthropoda; class Arachnida; order Ixodida; family Ixodidae; genus Rhipicephalus; species Rhipicephalus microplus. Next base: position 229,416,962 of record NC_134700.1, read on the forward strand.
ATAGAGAAATGCTGAGAATATAACCAACCACTGTACATAGCCTTCATTTATTACGAGAAGGCGTTTGATTCAGTAGAAATATCAGCCGTCATGCAGACATTGCGGAATCAGGGCGTAGATGAAGTATATACAAACAGTCTGGAAGAAATCTACAGGGGATCAACGGCTACCTTAGTGCTTCATAAAGAAAGCAACAGAATACCAATCAAGAAGGGTGTAAGGCAGGGGGACACAATCTCACCAATACTATTTACCACATGCTTACAAGAGGTTTTCAGAAGCCTAGAATGGGAACAGCATGGGTAAGAGTTAAAGGAAAGTACCTTAGTAACCTGCGCTTCGCCAATGACATCGCATTTCTGAGTAACTCAGGGAACGAATTGCAACTGATGATTACGGAGTCAGACAAGAAGAGCAGAAAGGTGGGTCTTAAAATTAATCTGCAGAAAACGAAAGTAATGTACAAACCTCTGAAAACAGCAACGCTTCGAGATAGGTAATAGTGCACTTCAAGTTGTAAAAGACATTGTCTACTTAAGGCAGGTAATAAACGTGGAGCCGAATCACGAGGTTGAAGTAACTAGAAAAAAATGCCGCCATATCCACGAAGTGAATGATGATGCGTGGGCGAAGCTCCGGAGGTAAACCTGGTAAACCATGAATCCTCCGTACATTTTGCCCACTCGATTTTATTGCAACGTCCCCCTAGCGTACGTCGCCGCACTATATCGAACGATGACACGCGCCATATGTGGCATCATTCCTATTTTATAACACCTCGCATCTTTCATAATCAACTACACGTACCGCCGTCTAGTTTATAACATCTTGCATCTTTTGGACGGACGGACGGACGGACGGACGGACGGACGAACGGACGGACGGATGGATGGATGGATGGATGGATGGATGGATGGACGGACGGACGGTTGGGCGGATGGATGGATGGATGGATGGATGGATGGATGGATGGATGGATGGATGGATGGATGAATGGATGGACGGACGGACGAATGGACGGATGGATAGGGCTGTACCCTTTAGATCGGGCGATGGCTAGCGTAATACTTAGAACTGAACGAGAGGTGGCTACATACAGGGGACGCACAGCCCACGCCTTAAGGAGCTTCGCTCCTAAAATAAGAATGGGGTGGAGCACATTTGGCAAGCACTCTCGAATTACGACAGGTAGATTGCTACTATCCCCCAAGAGGAAGGTATATAACAGCTGTATCTTGCCGGTACTTAGCTACAGAGCAGAAACCTGGAGACTTCCAAAGAGGGTTCAGCTTAAATTGAGGACGACGCAGCGAGCGATGGAAAGAAAAATGGTAGGTGTAACCTTAAGAAACAAGAAGAGAGCAGAGTGGATTAGGGAACCAACGGGGGAGAAGGATATCGTAGTTAAAATCTAGAAGAGGAAATGGACATGGGCCGGGCATGAAGCGCATAGACAGGATAACCGCTGGTCATTAAGGGTAACTAGCTGGATTCCCAGAGAAGGCAAGCGGGCTAGGGGGAGACAGAAGGTTAGGTGGGCAGATGAGATTAAGAAGTTTGCGGGTATTAATTGGCAGCAGCAAGCACAGGACCGGATGAACTGGCGGAACATGGGAGAGGGCTTTGTCCTGCAGTGGGCGTAGTCAGGCTGATGATGATGATGATTATGATGATTAAAAAACCCCAGGTGTTCAAAATTTCCAGAGCTCTCCACTACAGCGTCTCTCATAATCATAAGGTGGCTTTGGGACGTTAAACCCCACATATCAGTCAATCAATCAACTCTAATTACATGCCGGATGGCTGCACCCATGCAGAAGTCACTACCCGCTTTGATCCGAACCTGCTCCTGCTACACGCCCTCTGCGTTTACAGCGGTAAATAAAAGGTGAAATCAGCCAATCGTCTTGTTTCACCTTACTTGGAGGATAAAGCATCAGGTACGTTTTGTCGTTGTTAGCGAGATATGCTGCTTGCTTAGCCGTACCTGCTAATCGTAACGCGCCGAGGCAGAGCTCGGGCAGCTTCGTCAGACCAAAAATGCAGCATCTCGAACTTTTGGACATGCAGCCTTCCACCGAGTTCAGCATGCGTCACATTTTATTTCAGTGGAAAAAAAAATTGGCAGCATATCCACGCAGTGAATGATGGAGAGTGGGGCGAAGCATTCGTCCGTCCATTCGTTCTTGCTTCTGTCCGTCCATGCGTCCGTCTGTGTGACCGTCCATGCGTCCATCTGCCCGTCCGTGCTTGTGTCTGTTCATGCGTCCGTCCTTGCGTTCGTCCTTGCATCCGCCCCTGCGTCCGTTCTTGCGCCCATCCATGCATCTGTTTGTGTGTCCGTTCGTCCATCTATTCAACGCTCCAAGTACCACCATCTCGCATCTTTTCATCATATATTCCCCATATAGAAGCACCGCCATCCAGCGGACATTCCAAGGACTAAACGAAAGGTGGCACACACACACTTTCTTACGGCTTGCGCTTCGGGTCTTCCCACCTTCAACCACCTCGAGTTCATGGTATATACCAGTTCACTGTATTCATGGCACTGCGGCCCAACGCTCGCTAAACCTTTCTAAAACCAAAGAGCTTACGCCCAGCGAGTATAACGTTGCAACCTTTTCCTGTCAGATAGTGCTCAATGTACATGCCAATGGCTGCTAATGGGAAATAAGAGACAGGAGAATTCGGCTTTTACTTTCTTACGGCTTGCGCTTCGTATCTATTTTCCACCTTTAACCACCTCGAGTTCATTCATGGTATATACTAGTTCATTGTACTAATGGCACTGCGGCTCAACGCTCGCTAAGCCTTTCTAAAACTAAGGAGGTTACACCCAGCTAGTATAACGTAGCAACCCTTTCTTGTCAGATAGTGCTGAATGTACATGCCAGTGGCTGCTAATGGGGATCGCAGCGTGCGCGTTAACTAAGTGCCGAATGCTCCTGTCTCTCATTCCCTATTAGCAGCCATTGGCATGTACATTGAGCACTATTTTTTATTGTTCAACAACGCATATAAGAAATCTCTCACCGGCACCACCTTGGAGGTCAAAATGTTATACTTGTTACATACTACGACGGCTACGAGGAACGAACAGGTGGCGTTATAAAAAGCTTTGCCCCTAAAAGAAAGAAAGGGAGCATTGCAGCGGGAGACGCGAAGGAACGCGTCGAGGAAGGAGCAGTCATACGAGGAAGCTAAACAGCGTCGGAGAGAAACAGTCACCATCCGTGTTCCCTATGTATTTAGTTCCCCTTAAAGTGTATAGTTTATTCTAAATTTAAACAATTGCACTTGTGCTTATTATTTACCACTCACTTACCATTATGACACGTGTGTATACCGCATAAGTAGTATCGAGTGAGTCTCCGCAACGCTATATCTCCAAGTTATGAAATTTTTTGAAAAATCCAGTGCTGCAGTGGTGACCCGGTGTAGTCACTTGTTTCACAGTTTTACTCTATTTTGAAGTTAATAAACCAGCCATATTACTGCAATGAGCTTGCACAAAAATTAAGCGTGTAGGTGCCGTTATAACAATGAGGAGATACGCGGCGCAAATAAATACATCTGAAAGAGCTAATAACCTTTCCCAATGGTTGAGGGGCGCTGTAGCCTCCACAATACTGAAGAGAACTTCTGAAACGGAGTATAAGTGTCCGCTCCTCACTGGCCCATGCTTCCCATGCAAATTCTGCACACGCTTTTGATTATTTTATCATCTGCGTATGCACATAATCAAAACCAGGGTCAAGGCAATGTTAAGTGTATGTAAACAGAGCTAGTAATCCTAATGAAGTAGAGCGTCCTCGGCGACAAAACAGGATGGTAGTTCGTGCTTCCTCGGCAGTGTCGACGAACGCATGGGGCCGTAAAAGATGTGGGACGGCAAACTCGTCGTGCTAGTCTGGACCTGAATAGCGCGGGTCACCTGCCTCAGAGCCACTTAGCGCCACATTTGCAAGTGAAGTGGCGTGGCTTGTGCGCCGGGCACGGGGAAAAATATGGCAGCGCATAAATTCATATGCATTAGCACGAAGTGCAGGTGAGATATATCAGAACAAACTATCCTTTTTTTTGTGTTGTATAGCCTGTGTCACGACGGGTTTGTTCATTCTCTAATAAAAGCTCTCTAGAAGGCCACAGTGGGTGGAAGACAAGAAACAGAAAGAGAATACAAGGAAGAGGCAAAGAACACTATTTATAGAAAATTGTTCTGCGGCACAAAAGAGGCTTATTTCTGCAGCCCTTTAGTGAGCACAGCGCAGCGTCTCGGGAAGCTTTACTTGATAAGGAGTACCTAAAATATTCGTTTTCTACAAATTTTATATCATATCAAAACAATTTGTACGTCGAATGTAAACATCCGACAGGTGTCTCTCTGGTTGGGTATCATAACTGGGAAATGATTTAAACTCTAACCAAAACGTTTGTGAAGAAACCCGACGTTTTGGAACCGACTTGGTTCCTCCTTCAGGGAAAACTGGGTCTACGTAGCAGCAGCGTCTTCAAAGCACTCGCGGAGTGGTTAATAACCCTCTCTCTCTTTATCTCTCTCTCTCTCTTTTCGCCGTGGAGAGCGGTTAATGTTTTGGGCTGTTCACTGTATATGAGGGGGAAGTATTTTTAAATTAAAAGAGAAAAGTAAGCCCCATAACTGTCTCTAGGGGGGAAGACACCTCAGCAGTAGCTCTCGAGGGATGGGGCTAGAGAATGAATTAAAAGAAGAGGATTAAAAGGTAAAAAATAAAGAGAGAGGAAGGAGAGAGCGAGGCGCGGGGACAGTGAACGACGGAAGTAAGGAGAAGACAGGAAAGATAGAGACGACTGCAGGAGTCCGGGGACGGGGCACCACTGGCGAGAGCTCTTGTCGGCGTCAGGAGATGGCGTAGGGCTAATCCAGTCGGCCAGAGCTACGCTGTCGTCGTCGTAGGGAATCGGCGTCAGGAGTTGGCGTAGGACCAGCCCAGTCAGCCAGAGCTGCACTGTCGTCGGAGATCGCGAGGGCACAACCGGTCGGCACGGAATCCAGCGAGTGAGTGACCTTCACTGTATATGCCATGTCTCGAGTAGTAACCTTCTCCTCCAGTTAATCTCGCTTTCAAGGATGGTCGTTGCTTCGAACTATCCAGTGGTACAACGTCTCAGCATGCTCAGCGCCTGCGCTGCACTCTTAGCTGAGCTTCCACACCCCTTCGGCGTGTTGCTTGAGTCGTTTCGGTAGGTTTTTTGTCTCGCCGATATACGAAGAAGGGTACTCGGCGCACGAGATCTTGTAAACGACACGGGAGATCCTGTTCATTGTTGGGCGGTTTTTAGGGCAGGAGAGGAGGCAGCCCTGCGTACACGAATGCACGTGCGCGATGCAAACCCTTTGTTTTTTTGAAGATCCGTGCGAACATCTCGCTGATTATTTCGACGTATGGGACCGGTACGCATTTCGGAGGGCTGCCAATTAATGCTGACAGGAATTTCTGTATTCTCTGTTTCGCTGCATGGCGGGTGGCGGCTCGAATGACGTTTTTTGGGTATCCATTTTCTATGAGGTCCAAAACTACGCGGGTCTCTTCTTTCTTTCGCTCCGTGTCATTGGAGCATATGGTCTTAGCTCTCTGGAGTAGCGTGGTCACAACTGAGACCTTGTGGCAGGTGGGATGGGATGAGCCATACTGAAGGTAGCGGCCGGCGTGCGTTGGCTTCTTGTGAACGGAGAACTCTAGGCAGTTGCACTTTCTTGCCACCTGGACGTCAAGAAAGGGCCGGTAGCGGTCACCTTTACACTCGGACGTGAACTGTATGGCTGGGCGCATGGAATTTGGATGCTGTCTGAAGTTTTCAATTTCAGATGTCTTCATGGCGCAAAAGTGATCGTCCACATAACGAAGAAAAAGCTTGGGCCGCGGCGAGAAGGAGCTGAGTGTTTTCTCTTCTATGTGATCTATGGTCAAGTTTGCCATCGTGACGGAGACGGAAGCTCCCATCGTGGTTCCACTGTTCTGCCTGAAAATTGTTCCTTTGTAGGAGAAGTACGTACTAGACATGCAGAATTCCAGTAGACGGCAGAGATCGTAAACTGCCAAAGAAGTCCTTTCACTCAGGCTTGCGTCACCCTCAAGCGCAGCACGGGCAGAGGACACAGCTAAGAGCACTTGTACATTGGTGAACAATTAAACGACGTTGAACGAGACCAGGCTTTCGTCATCGTCAATGCTCATCTCTGACGCTAGCTGCGTGAAGTGGCTGGAGTCACGGGGACATGAGTTGGTGTCTTTCGGGTTAGGGGGGGTGGGCAGAATTCGGTGTACAAAAATCAAAAGGGTTCGGCATGGAGAGGTAGTGAAGTCTACAATCGGTCGGAGGGAGATGCCAGGCTTGTGAATTTTTGGTAGTCCATAAAAACTTGGTGCGGATCCGTTACAGCGGATTAGTCGCAGGTTAAGTGTTTTGAGATCTGCGTAATGCTTCAAAATTTCCGCGAGTGGCTTGTCTAGCTGTGCCTGAGAATGCTTCGTTGGGTCCTTTCCAAGCTTTGTGTATGCGTCTTCTTCTAAAAGAGCTGAAATCTTCGAATCGTAGTCTCCGCTGTCCAACACCACCGTCGAATTGCCCTTGTCGGCGGGCAAGATAACAATGCTCAGATCGTGTTGAAGTATCCGATGGGCCTGGTTCTCCTCTGCGGTCAAGTTCTCTTTCTTTGTAACACTAATTTCGAAAGAATTCCAATTTATTTCAGCCTAATTTCTTCTCGGGTGCTCGGCCTCACGCTTTGGGCAGCTTCCTCTACAGCTGCGACAAGTTTCGGTAGACGGTGTGTCGTTGATATGTTATAGCCGTGTAGCTTTGCCAGAACGAAATTTTTCCGATCAGTGATTGAACGAGATAAAAGAATGGTGACAAACATGGTATTTTGGATGCTTTGGGGGAACTCCGGTCCACCAGGGAGGAAATTTTCGTATTCTGCGTGGTCCGGTGCTTTTTTCGCCATCGATGCCGCAACGGAGATTCCGAACGCGTCGACAGCAGACATCAATTCAGTGATGCGGGGCTCAAGCTGACGTTTGGCAAAGAACAGGTCACATTCTTTTTTCCGTATAGAGGCGTTAATTTTATGAAGGTGGGCGTTGATCAGTCGCAGTTCATCTCTTGTGACGACATCCGAGCCTTCAAGAGTCGAGACAGGTCGTTTTAGGCGTAGGTTTCAAGGAAGAACTTTCCTTTCCTTGCAGGTGTGGTTCAAGTCAAGATGTGTCTTGAAGACAGAGATAACTTCCTTAATGCGTATGTAGCACTTGACGCACTGCGTTGTATCGTGTCCGAAGTTTTCGCTGATTGACTTCAATGTAAACATTCGACAGATGTCTGTATGGTTGGGTATGAAAACTGGGAAGCGATTTAAACTCTACCCCAAAAATTACTTTGAAGACGCCGCTGCTACGTAGTCTCAGTTTCCCCTGAGGAAGGAACCAAGTCGGTTCCAAATCATCGGGGTTCTTCACAAACACTTAAAGGCGAAGCTTCTTAGGGTCGAGCAATGTCCCCTGTCCATCGGCGTGAAACGCTTGGCACATACCCTCAGCTAGAGTAGGTATGTTCCACAGGGAATGCGAGATGCGAGATGGCGGTACTTGGAGTGTTCTCTAGCAGGACGTACAGACGGATGCACAGACGGACGCACGGACGGATGGCCAGACAGACTAGCAGACGGGCGGACAGATGAATGGACGCGTGGACGGACGGATGTAAGAACGAATGAACGGACAAGCTGAAGGCTGCTTCGCCAAACTCATCATCATTTACTCGGTGGATATGTTGTGATTTTTTTTGTTAGAGTTTAAATCAACTCTCAATTAGTACGTTGTTAGCAGCCTTCCGAAGAAGCGCTGAATGCATTTTTTTGAACATGAGAGTGTTTCGTTCCGGGGTTTCGCAAAAATTCATTTACCTAATTCCAAAAAAATGCTATCAATCGGATGGTAAAGAAAGTTCTGTCAACGGGTGTCGAATCCACGACCATTTGGTTTGCGGCAACAGGTGCCGGACATGCTATTCACTGCGCCACAATCATACACATTGGAGGTTTTACAAATACGCCTTTTATAACTGACACTTTGCACTCACAGTTATTTTAATTGGCGGGTGTTGTTTCCCTCTAGGAGTGGTGAATTAAGTACTGTATCATGACCGTGACCTCCGTGATTAGTTTGTGCAATTCGTCACAGCTACTGGTACGCTTCATTCGGCGCGTTTACGATGGAAGGCAGTTTTGTCAACGCTCTAACACAGCGCAAGGTCATAGCCTCAGCGAAAGCATGAGCTTCGCTGCTACCATCCATTCATCCCGAAAATAGCTCGGCGTAACGCGTCTGCCTCACCTGGCTGAAACATCGCGTTCCCCGTTACACTCACCCCGATGTATTTCGCGAGTGAGCTACAGGATAGACGACGCACATTGCGTTCTCCGTAGTCCAGACGAGCTGTTGAATCACTATTTAACATGTTGCATGATGGCCACTATAGCCCAAGTCCTGTTTGTAACGCTTTTCTGGCTGTCATACCGCTTTCTCTGATTACGCTCTAACCATTAGCTACTTCAGCTACCACACATTTTACTTTCGCATTACACCAATTTGTACGACAGAGGTTTCAGCCATTAAAAAACAATTTTAGAAATCAAACTTTGAAGTTTTACACTGGCCGTGACCTTCACCGCATTGAACACGGAATAAAAAATTGTATTTGAATGTTCGCTCCGAAAGTTTAGAACAATTTAGTAGCGGGCTTATGCAGGTCAGCAAAAAACCCTATCACCTGTTCCTCATAAGCTGGCTTTTCCGCAGTAAGAGTAGTTATAAGAGAAAGCTCACTTTGCTTTCCTCAGTGCTACCAAGTTTCATGGCTCAACCACAACGCCATCGTCGTGACATCCTCTAAAACGAGATTCGGTCAGCTCAAAAGACGCAGTGGGGTTCGTTGCTTACTGCTCTATAATATTGTTTTGTCGTTTAAAGCACATCGATTGCCCCTAAAGTTAGAGTGACGCCAATGAACATTGCGTCAATCCATAATCTGCATCACCCATCAGATGCCCAAACACCTATAAAATGCTGATTACATGCCCCCTTTTTCCCTAAAAATGGCAGCATGGTTTATTACAATTTATTTTATTTTATTTTATTTAATACATACTGCGGACACTAAGTGGTCCAAGCAGGAAGGGCACGTCACGCATACCACAGACGTAATGACGTACATCATACGAAAACACACTTTGTTTTACACGCTACAATACACTTCGTTATGTAACAACATCACGCTTCGCTCTATACACTACAATAAACTTCAATATGCAAAGCAACAACACACCCGGTTCTACAACACTACATTACACTATGTTCCACAACACAAGTAGTAACTTACGCCAAACAACGACAATACATTGCATACCTCATACTTTACAATACGTTACACATACGTTACAATGAATGAGGTTCGCATAACTTGTTCCAGTCCGACACTGTTCGCGGAAAAAAAGAATACATAAAGGCATCGGTTCTCGCAAAAAATGGGGTTAGCAAATTGGGATGATGATGTCGTGTGTTCCTTGTTGACAGAAAAGATAAGTAAGGCGATGAATCGATTGCAAGTTTTTGATTAAGTAATAATTGAAGGAAATCCAGCCGTTGTTCGCGTCTGCGGGATTCAAGGGTCTGAATGTCGTTTGCAGACATCAGCGCGGAAGGTGAATCCGATGGTAAGTATTTTGAATATATAAACCGAACAGCTATATAAACCAAATTGCTTTAGGTTCCGAGGTTTTGAATCCCGTAACTATGAAATATCGTACATATTACATATTACATCGTTATTATTCGATCGTCAGTTTACTACACACGCCGTAACCGCATATTTTGGCACTGTATAATTTAAAGTTATCCGAGTTAAAGTTATCCGAAAAATTCTTCAGTTACCTTATACTACGTTCTGACATATCTGCACGCAGGTGCGCCTGCGGTAGATTTGTAGACTTCTTCTCCTCTCCAACTAAACTAACACAGTATTTTAAACCGCTTCATCTGTCCTAATCAGCAACTGGCAGCGGATAATACTATCTAAACACTGACCAACAATCACACTTTTAGTTTGGTACCGTCTTCTGAACCCTCTTTTGGAAACATTTGTCTAGTCACTGACACCGTCACCACCATGTCAGTTTCAGAGCTCGTATGAACATATGGAGCACTCTTGCTAACGGATGAGACTCCAACACTCCTCTACTTCCTTATGATATTTTTGAGGAATGTCATCTTTGGCACGCATTACTTTGTCGAGCGGAATCTTCATCACCGTCGTCATCGATGCTGTAACCGATAGAGAAAAAGAGAGAAAACATTTATTGAGTTAAGTCTGTGAGTGAATGTGGGAGGGTACCGTATTCAAGGAACCCTCTGGCCTGGACAGCCCACCGGGCTCGAGTGACGAGTTGACGCTGCTCGACCAGGTCCGGTTGGGAGATCGCAGCCTCCTACGTTTCACTGAGGAGGTCTTGGTCCGCATCTGGCGCTAGAGCTTGTAGCCTCGGGACGCTGACTTTGCACGGCAGTAGGAGGTGCGCCAGAGTGTCTGCCACATTGCAGTGAGGACAGATATAGCTGTAGAACGTTGGCCTCATATGGTGGAAAATACCCCATGGGTGAACGTGTTGCTTTGAAGGCGCCTGTAGTCAGTGCCTTCGTCGCTTGTGAGTTTTGGATGTGGTGGAGAGTATGACCAGCGTTCGAGCCTATAATGTTGCAGTAATGCATGATACGTTAGTGGTACGGGTTCTCTTGCCTCTGTTTCTGTTGTTGAGTGGGAGGTGCCTCGGATCTCGTACGGGAATGCCCGGTTGGCGCATTCGCGGGCTGCGGTGTGTGCCGCTTCATTTCCCTCGATATCTTCGTGACCCGTCGGAATCCACATGATGCATGTGTAGGGGGAGGATTGTCCATGCGTTTTAGTAGCTTAATCACCACCGTGGAGACTCTGCCGTTCAGGTAGATCCATGCCGCTGTTTGTGAGTCGGTAAAGACCACGATGCGATCCTCACTCGTCTGAGTGGTGAGTCCCATAGCAGCCTCTTCAGCTGTTTTCACACGTTTGGCGAGGATAGTCGCCGATGCCAATACCACGTCTTTGTAATCTGTGATGGTAATCGCGAAGGCGTTACGTCCCGGATACTTGGCTGCGTCCACGTATCGCGCCTGCGAGTCATTGCAATATTTTTTCCGGATCACGTTAACTCTGGCCAGCCGCCTTGCTCGGTGATGTTGGGGATGCATGTTTCGGGGGATCTGCTGAATTTCAAGGCATTCTCGGAGCTGTGACGGATTTTGCCCTTGCGTTCTTTGTTGGGTTCTAGGGTGGTCTGGTACCCTGTGCGTCGAAAGACGGCTTGCCCTGTGGGTGACAGCTTGCGTCTCTCGGCCTGGTTGATGAGGTGTGCTTCGATGAGTTCTTCCCACGTATTGTGAACTCCCATGCGAAGCAATCGGTCAGTGGAGGCGGCTGGCGGCAGTCCTAGGGCAAGCTTTGTAGCCTTTCGTATTTGCAGATTAAGTTTTTTGTTTCTCCACTGTCTTCAGGTTGAGGTAGGGAGTTCCGTACATTATGCAGCTGTAAAGGAGAGCTTGTACTATTTTTAGGGTGTCGTGCTCTTTGAAGCCACTGTGGTGGTTAGCCACCCTTCGGATGAGGTGTGTGAACTGCGTCACGGTGTTCTGCCACCGGGGTAGGGCAGTGGAGCCAGACCTATCTTTATGTATATGTATACCAATGACTCAAAGTGTGTCAACTTGTGGTATTTAGACTCCTTGTAGAAATACTTGTGGGTCAGGTGCGTCGTAGCTTGGTGGTCTACCCCGGGTGCGTGCCGATAGTATTAACAGATCCGACTTTTCTGGAGCACTTTGGAGGCCGCAGGTCATGAGATATGTTTCAGTGATGTTGACTGCCTCCTGAAGTCAGTCCTCCTGTTAACCCGTGCTTGCACCTCTTGTCCACACAGTATAGACATGAAAAAATAAACTCTAAAAACAATACCCCCCACCGAACTAGATTTGAGCATGGGTGCTTTCCCTGGCAGTCAAGTATTCAACCGCAGAGCCCAACTGGTGCTTTAAACTCATTTGCCAAAAGACGCCGTACAGTAGGGGCGCAGCCAGAATTTTTTTTTCGGGGGAGGGCAGCTCCTGCATTTAGGGAGGGATAATGAACCCCTTTGAGATGGTCATTTTTAGCTCTCTATGCCATGGCAAAAATAAAATTTTAGGGAAGGGGCACAGGCCCTGTGTTCCACCCACTGGGGACGGCTCTGCCATACATGTGTCATGTCGGGCAAGTAATTTCGTTTCCTATGTAGTATAGCGTAGCATAAGAGCAAAATAACGACCAGTCATCACACAATCCTAATTGCGCAAGAGATATGTGGTTTAGTGCTTCCCTGAGGCTGCAAAGCGCTCAGCCATAACTCTTCATCGAGATCAGCCACATGCAGATTAACAAAGTGCACGCCATACCTTACGCATGTGTAGCGGGTACATCGCTTATTCGAAGATAAATAATGGCGTAGTGTTTACTGCCCTGCTTCACAAAATTTAGGATTAATATCGTCATGGATACCTCGCAAGTGCATTATTTGCCCAAAGAGATTTAGGAACGCATTCTAGAAAAACCACTCGTTCAGCTTTCGATGGCACTCTACTGCGCGATCCATGCAGGCCTAGTGTTTTTTAGCGCAGCATTTTAGGCGCCCGTTTTTTAGCTGAGCAGCGTCATTGTTGGCACCGAGGTAAACGATAGAGCGAACAAAGGCAAAAAAAGATTTAACGCGTGGCACTCGAGCACTGTCAGATTCTGTGGCAATTTGTAATGAATTTTACATTGCTAGAATTGTGGAAACCCAAAATGTAAACCACCGTAGAGAATGCCCGAACAAGAAGCTGCGCTGATATTATGCATTAAGAAGAATCGTAATTGTTAGCGAATCAGTTTCTTTTCTTCTTTTTTTGAACAAATTTATACATAGCTGTTGTTCCCCAAGGCTCACTTTCGGGCAAATCAATCAATAATATTTTTTTCAAGATATGTAAGAACTAGTTTCATGTACATAATGATCACCCAAAGCCCAGACTGCATGAAATTTTTGTTAAATAAGGTGACAAAAAGAAACAGAACAAAAACGAAAACTGATGTCTGTGAGTAAATAAAGGAAATAAGAAGGAAAATGGCACTGAGTTCAAGCGAGGACAAAAAAAAAAATTCGAGCCCCCATTTATTTGAAGATCTGTGCGAAAAAAAAGCTATGCAGTCAGCATGTCATCTCTTTTTTTTAATAATTACAACCTGAATGTCAAATTTCATTTTACGCCTACGTCAATTCAAATGCAGTCGGATTAGTGCTTTCGTTCGCGGAAAGGGCGGCGGCGACGTTCGTTGCACGAGCAGCACGCCTCTACAAAGAGTTGTGAAACACATGCGAAATGAGAGTTTTCACCCTCGCGTGTGTGAATCTGAAAGCGCCTTCAAGCATTCAGCTTTTAAGAGGTTTTGAGGCCACTTACTGCAATGTCGCAAGCGAACTGCAGATTTCGTTGGAGCGGAGTCTTTGATAACATGTGTGAAGAGAAAAATGATAGGATAGCTTAGTATTTATTTTCCATGCCGTAGAAGCCCTGTTATCTACAGTGTCAAAATAAAGCTGAGAATTGTGGTGCAGAGCCACACACGTCGATTAAGCTAGGAATATTTAGAATACACGCGAATATTTTACTCAATCACATAAGAGTTTCGTGTACGACAACTTTGATCACTCTATCAATCGAACTGGTCTAGCGTGGCTCTTTGCCCTTTCATACGTGCGTAAAGAGGCGTGTGCACAGGTTGGGTATTTTCTTTCTGGCACAAACGTGTGGCAGGGAGGAGGGTGAAAAGGAGGAGGTCGCGAAATGTAGTAAAGTCTTGTTGGAGTGTCTTTTATTAGCTTACACTTACGAAACAGGACTTGTTCATTAGACCTTGTGAGCTAACGTGCGCAACCAACTCGAAAAGCCTGTTCAAAGAACTCTTCCACGTAGTTGTGTGGGCGGCCCGAACATGACGTTCGTGCATGAGCTATAATCCGATTTCGGCATAAGATGGGCAACATAATACCCAGCTCAAAAATGGCCGGCGACCGCTGAAGCGATGTGTCCTGCTGGTGTTTCAGTGCCCGAAACATCTAAGTTCAGCCCCAAAATGCCAATGACTCAGCATTGGCGGCTTTCTCTCTCTAACTGCAGGCTTGTTCTTAAACATAAGCCTGTCAGCCTGTTACGGCTTCTGATGTGAAGGCCACAATTTCCAGTCGAGTTCTCTGCAGTTGAGCTGCTGACCATGACGGCCGAGTAAGAAGTGACTAGGCCGCAACTTTTTCAAGTCTTTCCACTTTTTTATGATGATGATGCAGAGCCGGGATGTATGTCCTAAGCACTTCAAAGTTTGAAACTGTTTCCTAAACATTCATCGCTATTTACTGTGAAACTGTCCTCGATTTCCTTCAGAAAGACAATTGTTAGTTTAGAAGGCATCGCGACAACGCTACGATTAGTCGTTGCTTGAACATCTATCTCACCTCCTGTCAGCCAATAAGGCAATGACGGCATTTTTTTTACTCTTCCAGGAAACATTACTACAAAGATTGCGCCTGGGTGTTGCATGTACGTGACGATACTTATGGAAGATTGTACCGGAGCGAAACCATAACTGCAGTTTGTGTCACACGCCAGAGACTATTATTCACACCCTGTGCATTTGCTCTCTATACGCAGTCAAAAAACACTCTTTTAAGCGCCCCACAGACGACCTAGACTGCCGACCCGCCCCGCCGCGGTGGTCTAGGGGCTAAGGTACTCGGCTGCTGACCCGCAGGTCGCGGGTTCGTATCCCGGCTGTGGCGGCTGCATTTCCGATGGAGGCGGAAATGTTGTAGGCCCGTGTGCTCAGATTTGGGTGCACGTTAAAGAACTCTAGGTGGTCGAAATTTCGGGAGCCCTCCACTATAACGGCGTCTCTCATAATCATATGGTGGTTTTCGGACGTTAAACCCCACATATCGATCAATCAATCATTAGACTGCCGACAATACTTAGGCTGCCGACCCTTTTCGAAAGAGAAACTTTTAGGTGCTTGGGAACGTGTGTATCTAGCCCAACGCAGCTTAAAGGGCCTGCTTGCATTTATAAGCAAGACAGGCTTAGATCCCCGTCTTTAGATCATCTGCTAATATAGAGACTTTTGTGCGTGTCCTACACCGAACGAGACATTGTGTGCAGTGACTCATTGTGCTATATCAGAATCACCCCCCATCATGCCCTCATCTTTCTCTTTCTTTCCATTTCCCCTTATCCCCGTGAATAGCAGCAGGCTAGAAACCCGCTTTCTAGGCCGACCTCTCCTCCTTCTCCTCATTAAACACCTTCTTCGTTACTCTTTCCTGAGAGCCACCGGCACCTGCAAAGTACCACACGCATCATTTTTAAAAGGAAAAATTGCCACCAGTTTAGTTGTCCCACTCTTTCGTCTTTCCAATTTTCTTCCCCATTCCTCCAGGGCTGGGTAACCAGCCAAATGTTTTTTGAGTTAAAGGGCGACTACAGAAAAACAATGGCTTGGTTTAGGTTGATGAACTACCCTCTGAGAACTCTAATGTCATATGTTTTACAATCATAGGTTCAATGTTGTTGTGGGTTATAAAACACGGGGGCTTGCTTCATTCAAAGAAGAAGTATGGCGTGTCACACTCCGCGAGACGATTCAAGAGAGAGCCGCCAAGAATGTATTATTTTGCACTGTTTTGTGTTGCGCCTCTCGAGCAGATCAGTCCCCTTCATTGTCGCTGGCGTACAGCCAGATACTAGTACAGACGCGGCAAAATTAGCGGAGAAAATCAAGCTGAAGGTTCATTTCAAATTTTGCCCCGACCTTGCCACGCATGACGTCAAGAACTTTAAAATTGTCAAAGCAGCTTTTTGGAGGATACTCTCGCGTGTGATATGAGTATTCTCTCAGTGCGGCGATGCTTGATATCAACAGTTATCTCTCCCGGGACATATCGCACTCATTGAAAAAAAAAAGAAAGTAAACGGTTGAAAGCCATAAACGACACGCAGCAAGGGCTACATACGAAAGCAGTAAATGCGTTTTCCAAGTCATATAGCTTTGGGTACTTATATCAACAAATGCTATATATTTTAGCGATAAGTAATGAGCGCATTTGAGATACAATGAACCTTCGGTTCATTATCAAAGTTTAAAAACCAATGACGAAATAGAATGCCCAAATGGATATGACGTAACAACATTAGCGTGTGCCGCTTTTGAAACGCGTTTGCCGAGTGACCATGTCCCTTGCATTACAGATTCAGCCCTCTCTAGAAGGCAGCCTTCAGAAAAATAAAAGAAAAAAAAGCGGAGGGCAGAGGAGAGGTGAGGAGGTCTTGACAATGGTGCATTGTTACGGAAACTGCGAAGAGCACCCGATCTGCAATGCCTTCAAAATTTGTTCTTCAATCCACAAGTACAAAAAAAAAAATTACCAGCTGTACAAAAGTTTTGCGCGAAGAACGAAATACGAGTGAAAAACTCAACAAGATCTTTTTATACAGGAAACGAGTGCATTGCGACAGTAACCGTTACTGGAGCTCAGATATTGAGATGTATAAGAACTTAGCTTGTATCAGCGCGCTACATATGAAAAGATAAAAAATAAAAAACCACAGAGACGTCTAGAAAGGTAGCGCCTACCTTTTTAGACGTCTCTGTCGTCTTTTACCCTTTTTATTTTCATATTTGCCTCGCTGATAAAAGCTAAGTTTATGGATAACCAACTCGCACGAGTCACAACACTTTTGAGATATATAAGCGCAGAATGGACGCCCTGAAGACAGATTTTGAGACGGGAATATTCTGCAAAGAGATGGCAGTGACAGCTCGAACACTGCCTAGGAGGCCGACCAGTGTTTTTTCTAAGTGCAGGGTACTTTCGGGGACCAGACTGTCGTATTCTGTCATCGTCGCTTGGCGTAGCACAGGCGAAACCACGTATATCATGGCCAGCTACAGTCTATAAAGCACGTGCTCCTGCGTAAGCAAGCTGTTCTCCCTTTTGTTCCTTGATGCACCTTTTGTTCCAAGATGTTCCTTTTGCACCTTGATGATGATACTGACTGTAGAAATTTCTACTATGGTTAGGGAAACACGGCAACAGAAACCAAGAATACAAATGGAAAGATGAAGAAAACAATAGATAGAAAAAAATCAATTACTGTTTACATTTTCTTGAGGCTCGACGCAGGAGCACACTTTGTCTGGTGTGTTGAAGTCGTGAGCTAGATAATTGTCATGGAGACGAATGTGTGTGGCATACGATTACGATGCGAAAGCTCTTACGTAATAAAGTTAATATGAATTATTGCACAACGCAGTCGTAGTGCGTTACCTGCAATGTCGAACCGTGTCGGAACCACAACCGCGCGAATCTGCGTTTAGAAGTAATGTCAACTCTCATAGCGATATTGTGTTCACTGTTTCCAGTTTCGCAGGTGAGTGCACATAAAAGCTTTCAAAACAGGGAAACAAAGACGGCTCACAGATAAAATAAGGGAAGCGAGGGTTATTTTGAACCGTTGAATTAAATCCAGAAAATTTATAGCATGTGAACGGTCGTACTTGTTAAAAAAAATAGGAAGCCTTCCTTCATTGCAAATATGTTTGAAAACAAATCTTGGCATGTGCTGCTGGTTATGATATTTTTTTTTCTACTCTTTCTATACCATCGCGCAATGATTCCTACAGTTTTCTTTTTTTGTACTTCCTCCATGCCCAGAATCCAACATTTACCCATTACTAAACAACAACGACAAGTAACAACACCAGTCTTACTACAAGCAACAACGAAAGTCATGCGTAAAACAGGTCTATGCAACAACTACAGGCGCTATTACAATTAGGCACCGTCTAATCACAAGCGGCTTCGATAAAATATGAGACTGCCATATTCCAAACAATGCGAGATGGCCACGATCGAAAGAGCATCAGTTTTTGGAAAACGCCACATACAAATGCGCGTGTGACCAGCGCGCCTTCGAGACCCTCGTATGTGCACCGTCGAATTTCTCCGGACTCTTCAGTGCCGGGTTTTTCACGAAGTATGCCGCTGCCAGAGATATCTGTAACTCAGAAAGGTTTGGCTGGAAATATTCGCCTCAATATGTTTTCCCTATTTTTCGAAAACGCATAAACCTCACAGACGTGGTTACTGTTCCAGCTTCTCACGAAGACATTTTTTGTCACTATACTCGTGTCCTAGCGCGAACTTCGCGAGCCTTCCTTTCATCCCTAAGGAGAAAGAAGTGCGCTCTCCATCACTGCGTTACGGATACTGGGCTCCATCTATGCGGAAGCATTCAAGATTTTGACCCCTGAGTTTCTAGGTACCATTACATCCCTGTAGCTCTGCACAGTAAGCAGCGCCGACAAACGCATGCTTGTCGGCGTTCCAAGAGATTGCGCGGACAGCCCAGCTAAGCGGACTCGTCCCAAAGGAAGATTCACGTGGCGTATGTCGCACTTTCGCCGTCTCTATACAGCACCAAGATTCTGACGATTCATCTTCCCTGTGAGAGGTTTCCCCTTGGGCTTTGTTGTTGAAAGCCGATCAGAAAACAAGCGCTATACCCTTCCGGCCACTGTTGCCGGGAGGAACCTCCTGTCTACTTTTCTCGCATCTGTACACACCCCGGCACAAATATAGCTGCGTTGAAATTTTTTGAGATGCCTATATTGTGTGCACGTTTTCTTGTGTTTGAGTACACATAAGATATACAGACTGCCGGCAGGTATTAAACTATAGCACTATGATGTAGTGGTGACCTAACGTTCCGAAACAAGTATAGAATGCTCAAAGCACATAAACCTTGGCGAGAAACAAACGTGTTCCACGACGCATTCTCGATTCTCGTGAGAACCTGTGCTTGTACCCAGGAAGTTTCTTGTTCGAGAACGTGCTTGCGCAAGCTCTTATAGACTCAATACGAGGGTAAGACGCGGTACACGACATTATTTCTCTTTATTTTTTGTTTGGTGGGCTAAACTATTTCCTCCACCTGAGCCGATGACAGGTGGTGTTGGGTGATCCTTGCTTTATCTGGCTTCCACTTGCGCTTACAAGCCCAACGTACTTTACGTATAGTGCACAACATTAGCTTTTAGTGCTTTTCATCCTCTCAGTTTAGGCAACGTTTCTTCAAGTGTTTGTTGTTGTTTCTTCAAGTGTTTCTTCAAGTGTATGTTTGCTGGCTATTTTTAAAAGAAGGTCGCATAAATAATATACATAAAGTTTTGTTCGTGGGCTGCAATATTTTATAGTAAAGAATCGCCGGAAGAGTGCCCTATATTTTTGTTGTATTTAAGTTCTTCATAGCTCTATTATTTTGAAATGTAGAAAAAACTATGTTTTTCCCTGTATATTGTCTCGTATTTTTGGTAGTCTGGTTATTATTCTGCAGCGTAAAACTTTTGCGTCACGTTCAATTCAGAGTGTTGTACACGATGTTGCTAGTTCTATGCGTGTAAAATAAGAATATAATGGGATAAAAACCAGCCAAAAGGCTGTTTTTTTATGGCGTTATGTTAATTGTAGGTATACATCTACATTTTGCATGCATCGTGTATTTCTTTCCGCCCCCCCAAAAAAAACGAAAAGCACGCTAACGCACAAATGTTTTCAATTATGACACATCACCGTAATAGTAGCGGGTGTTGCTTCTCGCCAATCCATGAGGTCCTTTCTACAACAAAAAAAGGCTGTTTCAAGAACAAAATGTCAACAGAAATATACCAGAAAAAGAAACAAGTCGTTTGAATAATGACCTCCCGTCACGCCGTCCTTCAAGCGAAAAATTGGCAGTTTCAATGTAATAGAGTTAGCACAGCGCTACTCGTTTTTTGTGATGCAGATGCAAGGTATCACGTCCGCTGCAATAGCTTTCAGCACGTAGCAGTTTTTTGTTGTTTTTTTTTTCAGATGGTCTGCTTTTCATGATAGCCTTACTTCGAAAGCTGCAGGCTGCTACTGTGACGTTACTGTGACATTTAGGGTACCTTAAGATTGCCTACAAGACCAAAAGTCAGAAACAGTGAGTGCAGTACCGGCATACCCCGAAGCATGAGCTTCCTGGGATCCCGAGTTCAAAACTAGCTTCCTTTCAAGCCATGCAACATATCTCACCTTTCTCACAATTTTCACAATTTTTTTAGAAAATTACTTTTGCTGATCAATCTTCTGATTAGGTTATCTTCCTTTCAGCAGCGCTCGTTCGCGGAAAAAAATGAGGAAGCAGTTAGGGGGACGAACGCTTGCTCGTCAGAGCACAGCGTCTGTATAATTCGTCGTCATTCGAACGATAAAGAATTGAGGACGTGAGCTCGTGCGGCTACTTTAACTCGGGCTCTCTACGCCACCGCAACATTAATGGACGCTGCAGGCCCGTCCACTCGATGGCTGAATTTCACCGCTGATGCTGTGTGACGGCATCGGCGGGCTTAGCTTTCGGAGGACCGTGCGCACATCGCCGGAGGGGTAAGCGCTGGTTATGTTGAATTGACCGCCGCTAGCTCGACCGGAAAGCCTCGTGCCGATCTTGATGAGCGCGTTTAGCTCGCTTCCTGCCCCCCCCCCCCCCCGTGTACCGCTTTTGAACTCTTCATAAGGTTATTCATTGTGGGGATGTTGAAATCGGATTATAAATTACTTGCGAGCGCTTGCTTTCGTGCCGAGCAAACGTGAACGCTCCCTAGGGTTCGCTAGTACCTTGAAGCCTGTTGCACATGTCAGCTTATGTCTTGGAGCGGCTTATAGACTACACCTTTCACTGCTCTCGCGAGTGCTTCAGTGCACTTGGGCCACGCCAAAACAGGGGGCTTTAACGCCTTTTTAACTGACTATTCTGTTAGCCCTTTGAAGGTGTCATGTTTGATGGAAGTACGCTGCAGAAAAACCCAGTAATAGTACCCATAGTACCCCTTTCATAAAAGGACAAGTAATGGCACGTCTACGTGTTTTTTGACCGCCATTAAAAGGGTGTGCAGAACTCTAACTTCATATTTCATTTTAATTTGAACCGTAGATATTACAACTAACTGTATGGAAATGTCTATATCTATTACTACAGGCTTTCCGGAACTTCTGCTTAAGTTCACTTGAGAAACATGATATACCATACATGTATGATTATGGGGTCACTCTGTGAATGTGATACTATAAATGGGAAGTTTCGGCAGTACCGGGTTACGGAATGGTAAGTAAGAAAACATTGTAACGTCGTGCTCAGCTGATAACTGTTTTAATGTGCGAGACTTGTATCAGTCACTTCAAGAACAATATGTTACTTTGCGCATTCATAGCCACTTGTGCAGCCAAAGGGTTCATGAAAGACCTAACACGGAACCATAATACACAATGCAAAATGTATGGTATTGCCGTCATTTCTAAAACACACCATTTGTCCTACCGAAACTCCAAACGCATTAATTCATTGGCGATTGACTATAGGTTGCCTCTCTAGATGGAGGCGGAGACAATTTATCAGCAACCGAAATATTAAATGCGAAGCATTTCTTAGCGAACTTCGACGACTTTGAGCGTTTCTATCTATCTATCTATCTATCTATCTATCTATCTATCTATCTATCTATCTATCTATCTATCTATCTATCTATCTATCTATCTATCTATCTATCTATCCGTCTGTCCGTCCGTCCGTCCGTCTATCTATCTATCTATCTATCTATCTATCTATCTATCTATCTATCTATCTATCTATCTATCTATCTATCTATCTATCTATCTATCTATCTATCTATCTGTCTTTCTGTCTGTCTGTCTGTCTGTCTGTCTGTCTGTCTGTCTGTCTGTCTATCTATCTATCTATCTATCTATCTATCTATCTATCTATCTATCTATCTATCTATCTATCTATCTATCTATCTATCTATCTATCTATCTATCTATCTACGCCATTTAGCTCTCCTGGCCGTTTCGATAATTGTGTCGATACTAAACTTGGTATGGCATAACATGACTGTATGAAGAACACATTTGACTAGTCCCAACATGAAAATCATAACATGTACGTCATGAATGTCATGATTTACATTTCATGGTCCTGTAGCTCTTGCGATGGTTTCGTTCACATGGCATACTGCAAAACTGGTATGGTATGACATGAATGCATGCCGAACACAAGCGACCGATCCTAACATGAAAATCCTGACATGCATGCCATGTAACAACATGACTACATGCCACGCTCATGATGCACTCGTGGCCGTTTCGCTAGCGTCACATATACCAAATTTCGTATTACGGTACGTGAATGGATGCGAAGGTATGTGACTGGTACAAACATGATAATCATGATGCGCTGGCGACCATTTCGCTAGCTTCACTTATACCAAATTTGGTATTATGGGACGTGAATGGGTGACGAAGAAATGATTCTGGTGCAAACATGATAAACGTGAGATGCGTGTCATGTAACGGCATGACGAAATGCTACGCTCATGATGCACTCGCGGCCGTTTCCCTAGCTTCACGTGTGCCAAACTCGGTATTACGTGACGCGAACGGATGACATAGGTAAATGACACATCCAAACATGATAAACATGACATGCGTGTCATGTGACAACATGACTGCATGCTACACTCATGATGCGCCAGCGGCCGTTTCGCTAGCTTCACGTATGCGAAATTTGGTATTACGTAGCGCCAATGAATGACGAAGGTAATCTGACTGGTTCAAACATGATAATCATGGGATGCGTGTCATGTGAGAGCATGACTACATGCCACAGTCAAGGCGCAAATACATTTCAACGTGACGCGGTGCGCGTGCTTGCCGGCGTTCATTTCGTCGCGTCACACCGGCGTTGCCACGCCACGTGCCGGTCCTGCCGTATGCTCGCAGGTGCACGACGCGCTGTGTTGCTTTGACGCATGCGCGTTTCAGCGCGTTCGGCGTCCCTACGTCACTAAAAGAGGGAGACGCAGTGCTGTCTAGGTAACGCATCGGCGCGAAATGCACCATGTCGCATTTCGCGCCGCTTGCCGTCTGGCCGCGCCGACTTACGCTGGTCGCGCCGGTCACTCGTGGCGTGAGACAATAGAGTGCTCGCGTTTTGCTAGCGTAGCGATGCTGTGCCCAGCGTGCACGCGCGTCAACGCTACATTGGAGTACATTGGACCCTTCATTATGCGCTCGTGGCCGTTTTGATAGCTCCACATATACCAAATTCAATGTTACGTGACGAGAATGGATGATCAAATATATGACTGGTGCAAACATGATAATCCTGACGCACGCGTTATGTAGGAACATGACAACATACCACGCTCATAGCGTGCTGGTGGCTGTTTCGCTAGCTCGACAATAATAAAGTTGGTATCACATGACATGAATAGGCGACGAAGGTAAACGACACATCCAAACATGATAATCAAGACACGTAAGTCATGTACAGCATCATTACCTCCACCTCGTGACATTGTGCTGATTTTAGAGTGACAAATCAACCTTCCTCATTCGTACTTCGCATATCATCGATTACCACTGTACGTGGGATCTGCCAATTTTTTTGGAACTTGAGCAAGCCCCAAAGATTTGTACAGATTCTTTGTAGTACCTTGGAAGGAAACGGAATGGTTTTAAAATCTTATGCTTGTCCTTTGGAATGGTCTAATAATAAAAATACCAGACAATGAACTAGCACCAAACTGAGAATTCACTCGCAAAACCCCCACCAATGCACCGTTCTAGAGATCGTTCCACCATAACTTATGTAAGAATAATTAGCCTAACGGGTTCCTAGAGATTGATTTGACAAAAGGAAAGGTAGTCTTCCCAGGTTATTGATTTCATTTGGTGTTTGATGAATCCATTGGTTACGGCAGGAGGTATACTCCTACCATTGGTTTGTGACGGGGCTCATAGTTGCATCTAAATCCACCTTTCAATACAATTCTTCCGGTAATAAACTACTTTTCTTGCATTTTTATTGTTGTCAAACCCTACGCACACATGCAGATTGTTATGACGTCGTTTTCGACAACAAGCTCTACAGTTGCACCGTGTAGCTCACTTCATGTTGCGTTTCACGGGTGTTTTTCTGCGTGTTACATTGAAGTGAGGTCACTTTGAAAAGTCGTCTTGATTGTAGGTGACAAAATCATTTCCTAAAGTTTTAAGGGCAACAAATTTGGACGCGTGGACAAATAGTAATGTCGTATAACCACACATGACAGATAGATGTTGCCTCTTTCTACGTGTTATCTATCTCTCTTTCTCGCTTTCTCTACTGCTCTTTCAAAACCTCCCATCCTTTTTACTATAGTTTAGGGTTGTATACGAGCTATCATAAGCAGAAGAATACCTTTGCTTTTCCTTCCTGTCATTTTTCTTCCTTCATTGTGTCGATTTTATTTGTACAGTTTTGCAACTGGTCTGTTACATAACATTACGGCACGCTCTTTGATGTTGCGCACACATGATTGATTTGGCAGGGCTGGGGTTGTTTGAGATATGATTGATATGTGGGGTTTAACGTCCCAGAACCACCATATGATTATTAGAGACGCCATATCAGAGGGCTCCGTAAATTTTCACCACCTGCGGTTTTTTTAACGTACACCCAAATCTGAGCACGCAGGCCTCCAGCATTTTCACCTTCATCGAAAATGCAGCCGCCGCAGCCGGGATTCCATCCCGCGACCTGCGGGTAAGCAGTCGAGAACCTTATCCACTAGAACACCGCGGCGGGGCTGGAGTTGTTTGAGAAGGACACGTCAGATCCCCTCCTTCACATTCGCTTTGGTCTCTGAAATGTCATTACCGTAAATATTTCAAATGGTCCACTGAGTTTCTTACGAAGCATAGGACGTGCCCTGAATGCCATCTCTTTCTCACAAGCGGTTTCTTTCACGCCGTGTCGACGACGTCGTCGCAAACTGCTGAAACTGGCTGGACAGCACGACTGCAATGTCGACGTGCTGCGCATGTAATGGCATGGTACGCCATTGGAGCTGTCTTTTTATTACTGTAGTTTTTGTTGTTCTATTTAGCCACTGCTATTTCTGATTGCTTCCGCTGGGTGTTTACTTCCGTCTTTCAAAGCAGTGCACATTATTTTATAAAGAGAAAGCCTAGTTGCTCAGAAAGAGTTCATTGCATTTTTTCGCGCTGATCACCTTCGTTCGCCCATCTTCTTTGCAAATACAATGCAGCTCCGTGTAAGCTCTAACTAGGCCTTTAACTAACTATAGAACAGTTACAAAACCTGTTTCACATTAAGGGATGGTGCAGCCTTGAATCACATCAGCAAACGCGATAGCTGTGAATGCGATCACAAGTGTGCTTTCCTAGCAATAATCATTCTTGTATAACGTCAGCTTTGTGCATTTAAGCATCTGATAAGTCACGAAAAACCTTCGTTTGAGTGGTGCAGCATAGAAGTACTTAGTAGGAGCGTTTATACGAGTAACTACGCTGCTTTGTAGACTCTTAGAAAATGTGGTGTGGCCATTCCAACAGCTTAGCTGGTCTCCTCGCCTATTTCGATTTATTTGCGCCTGTTTCAGCCGCGAATTTATTTCAAAGCACGTTATTGCATAGTTTTCTCTTACACGCCGCAGACGAGCTGCGTAATTTTCCGAAATACCACATTTGCGCTACATTTTTTTTATTTTCGCGTATATCACGTACTTTTTGCGTGTCTTGCCTCTCGTTGAATCCTAGTGTTATTGTATAAAACATGAGTCCATGTCTTGCAGCTATCCGTTCGTTGCCACGTTACCGCATGTGTGAAAGAGTTCACGTGGTCGATTGCTTTCACAGGTTTTATTTTTTATTGTTATTGGTAGTTTCTTGCATGTATATCCTCTTTATTTTATTACTTCAAGAGTACATTCTATTCCCACCAGTGCATACAGAGCACAGTTCAGGAGCTTCGTTCATACAAGAGATGACTTTACCTTATTCGTAGCAATGCGCAAACTATGTTTCGCAGCACACAACATTTTTTGTTTGCGCTACCTACCATGGTACGGCAGAAATTACTCAAATAAACAAATTAGTGGACAGTTCAAAAACCTACATTGGCAATGTAAAGCTCATTGCTGTGAACGCAACACAAGGGAGCAAGGAAAGGTAACGTGGTCCATGGCTGAAAAACAATAACACTAAAGAACAATGAAATTGGTCAGTATTGTGGTAATAAATACACCATATGATTCACTTTTCAAACCAAACACAACAAATGAACCTGTTGTCGCAATTCTGCCTGTTTTCTTCTCTGTGCACTGATTTTAAATCAGTGTCGTAGGGCGCAGCATAACAGACCTGCCTGTAAGTGGAGAACAGACGCTACCTCAAAAATACAGTTGTACATCAAAATTTATGCCGGTGACTGCACATTGCCAAGCTAACATTTGCATGTAGAAAGTGATTGATCCGGCACTATTCAGTCAAAACATTAATGAATTTCTCGTGCGGCTACGGCCTTAAAGAAATACCATAAATTTCCGGATCGTCCAAATATTATTTTCTGCTCCAGTGCTTTTGTTGTCACTTTTTTTTGCTTTTTTCCTGTACCTTTGTACATTTGTCATTTCTTTGCCAGCACATCTCTCTTCTCTTCCCTACTTATCTTTCATTCTCTTGCTAGGGAACGTTAGTGCTGGTTTATCAAGTATACATACTGGGAAAAATCATTGTTCACTGCAATCCATTTTTATTATATTACTCAAGATTACCTTCTCTCCAAATATATGTAACTTAGACCAACAAGTGAAGTATCTAACGTTGAGATGCCCAAAATGATCAACGTTATTTAAAAGACTTAGTTAACTCCTGTGCATAGAAAACCTACCACCTCAGTACTCGTCATCGCGAATGATGACGTTCATGCAAGCCATCATAATCAATCATGATGCCTTATGTGGCTAAACGACCATATCTTTAGGAACTGACGAACACTTGTCACACTAATCGCTCTTCCACAGCAACTGTTTTTCCTCTTTTCGTCACTACAGGCTTTTTCTTCAAGGTTTCACACATCGACAAATTGTGCAAATGCAACAGATTTTATTTCAGAATATTCCTACATCTCTGTGCATTTACTTTGTCTTTTCATTCTGGTGCATCTACTAAATTAAACTGTGAAAAGGTGTTTTAGAAGATGCTTCAGTGAACAGCAGCAACCTGTAAGGTTCACGCTTAGTTTATTGTTTACTGTTTGTGGCCTTCCACGCTGTTGGGCCCTTCTCACACTATATATATATATTGTTTTTAGAAGGAACTTTCTTCATTGAAAAATGTTATTTCAGTTCCTTTCATTGTGACATAAAACTTCGTCAGCCCGAAATCAATCAAGCCATGAAATAATGATGCCCTGCTCAGACAAAATGTGATGTAGCTCTGAAAGCAAGGGCGTAAAACTGAGTTACCATTCGTCTCCCGTGAATGGTGTGCGGTATCTCGCCCACTCACACGCGTCGTAATTTAGCCCTGTCATGGACTGCATGTTCTTCGGGGTGAGTTCCTCAAGAGTGGTGATGAGAGAAGTGACTCATTTGTCAAGGTTGCAGGTAAATAAATTAATGCCTCGGCGCACTTACCCCTTTCCATCATTCGTCGTTGGTGACGAAAGAGAGTAGTAACAGCAGGGAGTGTATACGTTCAGTTCTTAGGTTGGACAGCCTGGGCCATTTTTCAACGCGCGAAAGAAGGCGCGAGAGAATGGACGCTGAGGAGCGTGTTTCGACTCGGCTTCGGCTGGTCGCCCGCGCCGGGCTTGTAAACCAGTGCTGGCTCTTCGTTCGTCACTCACTACGAGCCACGCGAAGTTTTTCCTTGCTCTCGTTCTAAACGCATGCAGGCTCGCGTGAAACCTCATCGAACAAAAGCGGCGATAAAATTGCAATGTAGTAAATCATGCCTATTTTTATTAGGTATGCAAAGAATTTTTTTTAAGATTTACGGGTAATTTTTTTGTGCAAGCATAAAACACGATGGGCCGGTAGACGCTCAAGTTGAAGTGTCCTGCTATACTCATACTTCTGTTATATATATATATATATATATATATATATATATATATATATATATATATATATGTATGTATATATATATATATATATATATATATATATATATTATATATATATATATATATATATATATATATATATATATATATATATATATATATATATATATATATATATATATATATATATATATAGATATATTGTCACGTGACAAACTTGGTTCAATGGGTTCGTTGAGCCGACTAGCCAAGCAGCAGCTCAGACAGATCGTCGTTGTCTTCTTTCCCTCCTGGATCTCAACCAAGCATATCATGTGGCAATCGTCCTCCCTTTGAAAGCATCGACTCGATGCTCGTAAAGAAAAAAAAATGAAGGCATACACACGCAGATACAGAGAACTAAAAGAGGGAGAGTGCCAGCACTCGCAGCGCAAATGAGGAAATTTCGCCAATGCTTGCGCCAAGCGAAAAAAGAAAAGGCCTAAAAACAGAGGAGAACACGAACAGCAGCAGCAGCACAATGTCATGGCTTATCGCAACACGTGAACCACAAGGGCTACTGTGTGAAGTAGGGCTCCAGCCTAACGACATGCACGGTTTCGGGCCGAAGCTGTCGACGAAATACCTCGTAGGTAAGATCTGTGACACGTCTAAGAACCTTGTACGGTCCAAAATAACGGCTTAGAAGTTTTTCGGATAAGCCTGGTCGCCGGACAGGGGTCCACACCCGCACTCGGTCCCCAGGGTGGTAGGTGACGTTTCGATGGCGGAGGTTGTAACGTCGTGCGTCTTCATCTTGTTGGTGACTGGTGTTTATGCGAGCTAGCTGACGAGCTTCTTCGGCGTATTGAGTGTATCGCTCAGCGTCTGGAGCAATTTCATTGCTTTGGTCACACGGAAGCATAGCATCGAGCATGGTTCGCACGTTGCGTCCGTAAACGAGTCGGAAAGGCGGAAATCGCGTTGTTTCTTGCGTTGCCGTATTGTATGCAAACGTGATGTATGGAAGAATTTTGTCCCAGGTTTTGTGTTGTACGTCAACGTACATTGACAGCATGTCCGCTATGGTCTTGTTAAGCCTCTCTGTCAGTCCATTCGATTGCGGGTGATAAGCCGTAATTTTTCGATGACTTGTGCAGCTCAATATAAAAATGTCCCCCATCATTCGTGCTGTAAATGACGTCCCTCTGTCCGTAATAACGCATGACGGGGCCCCATGCCGTAGGACGATTTGGTGCACGAAGAACTGCGCGACTTCAGAGGATGTGCCACGGGGTAACGCTTTTGTTTCAGCATAACGAGTAAGATAATCTGTCGCAACTATAATCCATTTGTTCCCAGAGGACGAGAAAGGGAAGGGTCCAAGAAGGTCCATTCCCACGAGGTCAAACGGTGTCTGTGGTGATGCGATCGGCTGGAGCAGGCCTGCGGGTATCACAGGCGGAGTCTTGCGACGCTGGCACTCACGGCAGCCTTTCACGTATCGATGTACACTAGTTGATAGTCGCGGCCAGTAATACTGTTGGCGTACTCTGGCGAGAGTTCACGAATAGCCCAAATGTCCTGACGTGGGCTCGTCGTGGCACGCAAGGAGGATCTCGTCCCGCATTTCGGTAGGAACAACGAGTAGGAAGGCTTTGTCGCTACCACGGCCGTTTTTCTTGTAAAGAATACCTCTTCTTAGACAAAAAGAGGACAGTTCGCGAGCAATGTGTCGAGGGACCTGAGAGTTCTGGCCTTCCAGGGAATCAATAGCTGGGCGTAATTCGTCGTCTGCCCGCTGTTTTGACTTAAATTCAAAATCGCTCACTGCTCCGAGAAAGGCATCTTCATCCTCGGAGCCCCTGACAGCGTGCCCCACAGGCGCTCGAGAAAGCGCGTCGGCATCTTCATGTTTGCGCCCTGACCTGTACACAATCGTAATGTCGCACTCCTTCAAACGCAAACTCCACCGAGCGAGACGGCCGGACGGATCTCTGAGATTTGCCAGCCAGCAGAGCGAGTGGTGGTCAGTCACCACTTTGAAGGGACGACCGTAGAGGTAAGGCCAAAACTTGGTCGTCACCCACACGGCTGCGAGGCATTCTTTTTCCGATGTAGAATAGTTGGTCTCGGCTCGAGAAAGAGTACGACTGGCGTAAGCTATTACATGTTCAACGCCACCGTGTCGTTGTACAAGGACAGCGACAAGTCCGACGTTGCTGGCATCTGTATGAATTTCTGTAGCAGTGTCCTCGTCAAAATGGGCAAGAACAGGGGCTGTTTGCATTCTCTGCCGTAGCTCTGTGAACGCTGCATCTTGTTCTGCGCTCCAAGTAAAAGGCACGTCATCTCGGGTGAGTCGCGTAAGAGGTTCAGCTATCTTCGAGAAGTTGGCGATAAATCGGCGATAATACGCGCACAAGCCGAGGAAGCGGCGTACTGCTCTTTTATCTGATGGAACAGGGAAGGCACCGACAGCAGCAGTTTTGTCTGGATCAGGTCGCACTCCATCCGCACTAATGACATGTCCCAGAAATTTCAGGTCTTCGTAGCCGAAATGGCATTTTTGGGGTTTCAGCGTGAGTTTAGCTGTGCGAATGGCATCCAGAACCTTTCTCAGACGCTTCAGATGTTTTTCGAAGCTCTCGGAAAGGATGACCACATCATCGAGGTAGACATGGCAGCTTTGCCACTTCAAGCCAGCGAGAACTGTGTCCATCATCCTCTGAAAAGTAGCTGGGGCAGAACAGAGGCCGAAGGGAAAAACACGGAATTCGTAAAGTCCGTCTGGAGTCACAAACGCGGTTTTTTCTCGGTCTCGTTCATCCACTTCAATTTGCCAATAGCCACTCTTCAGATCGATGGACGAAAAATACTTCGCGCGTCGTAATCTGTCGAGAGAGTCGTCGACCCGTGGAAGCGGGTAAACGTCTTTTTTCGTGACGCTACTAAGCTTCCTGTAGTCAATACAAAATCGCAGCGTACCGTCTTTTTTCTTCACTAGAACGACTGGCGAGGACCAAGGGCTGTTGAATGCTTGAATAATCCCGTCATCGAGCATATCTTTTACTTGTGTCTGAATAGCCGCCCGTTCTTTGAAAGAAATGTGATAAGGCTGCTGCCGGATGGGGCGGACGTCATCGTCGGTAATAATTCGTTGTTTGGCGAGGTGTGTTTGACAGACTTTAGAAGAAGAGGCGAAGCAAGACCGAAACTCCCTTTAAAGGTCATGAAGTGCGGCCTTTCTTTTGTCTGACAGCGCCGAAATAATGTCGATGTGGTCTAGAAATCCTTCATCCTCATGCGTTTCCTCGGATGCGAAGCACTCGGTGACGTCGGCAACAGGGTCTCCATAGGCTACGGTGGTTCCGCGGAAAAGATGCCGGTGCTCGTAGTTGAAGTTTATAACTAGTATTTGCGACTGTCCGTTACGGACACGCACAACACTTCGGGCGGCACATACACCTTAGAGTAGCAGAAATGATAGGTTGCTTTCAGCCACCACGTCAGCGTCCCGGAGGTCTTCACAAATGACTTCGATTGGAACAGTCGCTCGAGGCGGCAGCGTCACACTGTCGCCAGCAACACGCAGCGCAGGCCTATGGCAGTTATCAGCGTCTCAATCTGTTGCGCCTTGAGTCGAGAAGGTCACAATGCGCTCAAGAAGATTTATGATGGCACCGTATTCCCGAAGGAAGTCCGTGCCGATAATCAGCTGGCGTGAACAGTCGCGCAGAACGAGGCAGCTGAGCACAAACGTTGACGCACGAATTTTCACGCTTGCCGTACAGCGACCCAGTGGTGTTACAACGTGTCCTCCAGCAGTTCGAATTCGCGTTTCATTCCACGGCGTAATCACTTTCCTGAGATCTTTTGCTAGCCTCCCGCTGATAATCGAATAGTCTGCACCAGTGTCTATCAATGCATTGACCTGAAAACCATCAATCAGCACAGGTATGTCCAGTGACACGTGGTCACTGGGTTCAGATGTGGATTTCGGCGTTTCCTCGGTACTGCGATTATTCCCTGATTGAATGTCCTTCGTGTTGCGTGCACGCGTCGATGGGAGGTCTTCCGCACTTTGAGTGCCAGCGACCTTGCCCCCGAAGGCCGCTGCCTTCAGTTTTCCCGACGAGGGCTTGGAGAGCGTTTCCGTGCCGTCACCTCGAAACGTGACCCAGTGGCTGCGGGTCTCCTCGGAGATGGTGACCGTGATTGCCGTCGGGTAAAGGGTGCACGCTGTTGCGCGAGATACTCTTCGATATCCCTCGGCCTTTGACCAATTTGGGGACGAGGTGAATTGACGGAAAATCCACGCAGGCCAAGTTGCCGGTATGGGCATTCGTGGTAAATGTGACCAGCCTCACCGCAATGATAGCAGAGGGGTCGTCTATCCGGCGTACGCTAGAGATCAGACTTGCGCATCGGTGCACGGCGACCATCAATGTCCAAACCAGCGTGCGCCGACTGAATCGCGACTGACGGCATCATTGTCTGGATCGGGACGTATGGCACTGTCTGAAGCGGAACGTGCGGCACTGTCTGGATCGGGACGTGTGGCACTGTCTGGATCGGGACGTGCGGCACTGGCT
Organism: Rhipicephalus microplus; assembly: GCF_043290135.1. Taxonomy (NCBI): domain Eukaryota; kingdom Metazoa; phylum Arthropoda; class Arachnida; order Ixodida; family Ixodidae; genus Rhipicephalus; species Rhipicephalus microplus. Next base: position 229,449,717 of record NC_134700.1, read on the forward strand.
GGGTCGGGACTCCTTGACCAGAACGAGGCGTGGCAGATCGCAAGGCTTCCGCGTACGTACGACGGCGACTGTCAGTAGACACAGGAGCCATTTCCGAATCAACCGACATCGGCGGAAAACGATGGGCGTGCAACACCTGTTGGACCTCGTCACGGAAGACATGGGTGATAGAACCAACATCGATTTCCCTTGTCCCGTAAATCTTTTCCATTTCTTCCCGGACGACAGATCGGATGATCTCGCGAATCCATTCGGGGCTCTTGTTCCCAGGGGTGGCGAAAATTTCGGGAGTTGAGGCAGCATTCACTTGACGGTCAAACAGGGCAGAACGTTGGTGCAGTACTGGCTCCATTGTTGCCGCTTCAGTAAGGAACTCAGCAACACTCTTGGGGGGACTACGCACCAAACCAGCAAAAAGTTGTTCCTTCACACCACGCATGAGGTGGCGCAACTTTTTTTCTTCTGCCATAGCAGGATCCGCTCGCTTGAAAAGCCGTGTCATGTCCTCAACGTACATCGAGACGGTCTCGTTTGGCATCTGGATGCGTGATTGTAGTGCACGCTCCGCCCGTTCGCGACGGTCGGGACTCCTGTAAGTCTCCAGAAGGCGACGCTGGAACTCGCGCCAAGATGTCAGATCATCATCCCTGTTCAAAAACCACGTCTTGGCACCGTCCTTTAAGCAAGTGTACACGTTCCGGAGCTTCGCGGCATTATTCCAGTAATTTATCGCTGCGACACGTTCGAACACTCAGCCAGTCGTCAACATCTTCATGCTGCTCTCCATGAAAGGGGCTAGGCATGAGTGGGTTCTGGACGGTGCAGTAGATCGGCGTGGAAGGTGTCGGAGCTTGCACGAGATGTTGTGTGGAAGTCATAGTCGCTGTGTCAGTGGTTGGTGTCTCAGGTGGTAGGCCTCGTTGGCGGCGGCTTACTCTGTGAACAGGAGTGTCCACGGGTGCAGGGCTTGTGTTCCAGCTGCTGTGTGGGGTCTTGGGCATCGGGTGGATCGTGAGACGTTGTACCCGGCATCTCCACCAGTCTTGTCACGTTTCTTAAGACAAACTTGGTTCAATGGGTTCATTGAGCCGACTAGCCAAGCAGCAGCTCAGACAGATTGTCGTTGTCTTCTTTCACTCCTGGATCTCAACCAAGCATATCATGTGGCAATATATATATATATATATATATATATATATATATATATATATATATATATATATATATATATATATTCGAGGAGCTGTCTTTTGTAATTGTACAGAGCTATTCCGATTCATTCACAAAGCAGAAGCCCAGTGTGAGAGATACATCAGAAACTGTGCAATTGGTCATCGTACCAATGTCAGGCTTTGTACAAGTCCAGAAGAGAAAAAGCAGTTGACAGGTGTATATATGAGAATGAATATTTTGAAGGTACATCAACACAGTTTTGCGCCTACGCAAAACTCTCATAATGTAAGTGCATGACCACTTCCCTTTCTCTAACAACGCCACTCTTTAAGGCGGTCGTAATCTGTCCAACCACACAAAAACTACGTGCCATGTTGACGTGACTACGCGTGGCCTAGCAACAGGTTGCGCAGCTGCACGCCTGCTTTGCTAGACTATACACTGCTCCGCTACCAGCCCGCCTGCCTGGACCCTGTGTGTGACCGCTTTGTAGTACCAAACATGACATCATGGCCACCTGAGCTCTTTCGTTCTGTACTAAGCTGGCGTGTGGCAGCAGCGAGTGGCGCCAGACGCAGACGTAGGGAGACCGAAGAAGGTTCGCAACGAAGATGAGGAAGCCATTTACCGGGAATCCTGGCCCGCTGCTAAGTGCGACAACTGGACTCGAGACGTTTAAAGTAGTTCACAACACAATTCGGCCAAAGTGGCGAGAGGTGACTACATGTGCTAGGCCCGAATGAACCTAGGCTTGTCTTGAAAGTAACTTCGTATACCTCATAATCACTAGACACTACTCCGTATAACTGGGCATCACATCGTAAGGCCAAGACAAGCTAGGGAACGACCAGCTCCACTGTGAATTCAGACTTGTGTCACTAGTGCAAACAGCACCCGGCATTTTTATTTTGTTTTCTTTATTTTAGAAATAGCACTGCGACTAAGATATGACAGTATGAAAGTGGTTTGAAAAATATTTTAAAATTATGGTGAATGTTCACTTTGTTGACGAAAAAAGACAATAACTATATTTTCTAATTCAAGGTCATCATTTTTGTTGGGCACTATGTGTGAAACTACAAAAACAACACAAATGACTTTAGATTTTTTGTTATTTGTATGCATCGGTATGAACTTGACACAATGAATAGCCTTAGATACGATTCCACTCAAGCAATTTGTATCTTGAAGCGTTTTGCTCTTGCCAACTGCGTTTAGCCGCTACGGCCTTTATAAGTTAATTTCAGTCAACCGTGTCATATTCCAAGAGATAACATATCTCACCATAGCTCTTTTTTTCCTCTTGAGACTAAATAGATGGGCCTACTTCAATGTGATCTTAGCACCCTATACAGTGCAATCTATAGGGGACAACTGTCACCTATTGTGAACAAAATGTGGGAAACTTTTTCCTCTCTTTGCAGTGAGAAAAACTAGGGGACCCTAAAGCTTTGCCTCAAGGAGGAGGAGGAGAAAAACTTTATTTATCTCACGAAGGAAAGGTGCGGTGGTTGAGTGTCAGAGGAGCCTACCCAGAGTAGGTCTCCTCTACCCTCTTGGCAGAATCCAAGATCTGGTCCTGGACCTCGAGTGCCGAGCTGCACATAGCAGCCTCCCACTGCTTCTTACTATTAATGTGTAGAGAATTAGGTGGTGGGTTTCGAGTACACCCCCACATGATATGGTCTAGGTTAGCTCTTTGTTGACAGAAAATGCACAAAGGGGAGGGGTATATCGCAGGGTGTATAAGATGGCGAAAAGATGGGGTAGGAAACGTACGGGTCTGTAACTGGCGCCATAGTATTTCATGGTAGCGCGAAGCTCCATGATGTAAGGGGGGTATATAGTGCGCTGTAGGCGGTAGTGATTTGTTATATCGTGGAAGGTCAAAAGATGGTACGTCCACGCAAAGAGATACTACGCCGGATCTATGCTTCGTCAAGAATATCTCCGACGCCCGCTGGTCCAGCCTCGTGGTAGATCTCGGTAGCGACCACTTCATATTGGCTGTACACCTCCCCACAGTAAGCAGGAATACCAAGTCGTACACGTGGGTCGACTGGGACCTCTTTCGTAAGGCCCGCGCAGAACGACCTCCTCCCGATACCCCACCGAGCCTCGGGACGTGGATGGCCCAGCTCAAAGCTGATGTAAACAAGGCAACCAAAACTATCAGCACAGACCTTCCAACCGAAAAGATGGACAGTCGTCTCGCCCACCTACTAGAGGCCAAACAGTCTCTATTGGCCCGGTGGAAGGGCCAGCCCCTTAATTGGAGGTTACGCAAACGCATATCTCAGCTGAACAAGACCATGATGGATCACTGCCGCATCCTTTCAAAACAGCAGTGGGACGAAATTTGTAATTCGATTAATGGTCAGGTTAGAAATGGCAAAACGTGGAAATTACTCAAACACCTCCTCAAGGAAACCAACACCCGCACAAATCAGCGTCATTCGATCGTGAAGATACTTCATCAGGCTAAACGGACAGTGTTACCGGAAGCACACTATCTATGCGGATGATGTAACCATATGGTGCTCCACAGGGTCGGATGGCTTCATTGAGTCCGCCCTGCAAGAAGCTATCGACAACGCCGAGTCTTACCTCGACCACACCGATCTCAGGTGCTCACCTGCGAAGTCGGAGCTGTTGATATATTTGCCCAAACGCCGGGTTGCCAAGCCCAAATGGCGGAAACCTCCGGCGGAACGCAATATCACCCTCCACACCAGAAATGGTCGTACTGTACCCAGGGTAGACACCATCAAGGTCCTCGGCCTGATCATCGAGTGCCGTGGAACCAACACCCAAACAGTACACAAGCTCAGGACTAAGACTGAGAATGCCATACGACTCGTACGTAGAGTAGCCAACAGGCATCATGGCCTCAAAGAAGGGAACCTGCTGCGTCTCGTACACGCGTTTGTTTTGTGCCATTTTACCTACGTTGCCGCTATACACAAATGGCTACGTGTTGAGCGCGATCAACTAAATGCGCTTATTCGCAAGGTGGTCAAACGAGCCCTTGGCCTCCCTATCACTACTCCAACGTACAAACTCCTCGAGCTTGGCGTACATAACACGCTAGAAGAGATCGCCGAAGCTCAGGAATGCGTGCAATTGACCCGACTCACTACCACCAAGGCGGGCCGCCATATTCTGCGCGAGCTCAGCTTCTTCTCCTCGAGGGCCAGGGACTCCCCAGAGTTGACTCTAATTCCCGGTGAAATCCGCGACCTTACCGCTGCCATACCACGAAATGTACACCCCGAATACAACAGAGGCAGGCACCTTGCGCGGGCGACCACCATTCTCAAGCGCATAGACGTGGAAGTGGACAACGTCTCGTTCGTGGACGCCGCTGCTTATCGCAACAACCTAGCCTTCGCCGTGGTCCCGGTATCATCCGCGCAGAAGACTCATAACTCGGCCACAATCCTCACCCGAAACCCCGAAGTAGCGGTGCAAGTAGCTATAGCTATAGCTATGCTCGACAGCAAACGGGAATTCATCTACAGCGACTCCAGGCCAGCCATCAAAGCCTTTGAACGCGGAGTCATCTCCAACCAAGCGTTACGTATCCTGCGCAATGCGGACCCGAGTGCCCTGAAGCACCACACTGTCATCTGGTTCCCCGCCTCTCTCTGCCAGGTGCCGGGTGCCCTATCCAACCTCAACGAGATTGCCCACGATGCAGCGCGCGCACTTACCGACCGCACTGCCACAGGGCAACCTCATCTTGCTGGGTTAGATACCAATCGGGATGCACCAATTACGTACAATGAAATCACAAAGCACTTTTACTTGGAACGCCGCATTTTTCCACCCCCACATCTGAAACTTAACCAACCTCAGGTATTAACCCTACACCTATTACAGACACACACGTACCCAAACCTTGCCACGCTTCACGTTTATTATCCCGATGTATACCCCAGCGACACATGCCCATCATGTGGACACACAGCGACACTCGCACACATGCTCTGGGAGTGTAGAACAACTCCTCCCGACTCTACCTTAAGCAAGTGGGATAGGTCCCTCAGGAGCTCAAATCTCGCCGACCAGCAATGGGCCGTCCAGCAATGGGCCGTCCAGCAGGCCCACGAAGCGGCCGCCAGGTACTCCCTGTCAGTCCCTACGTGGGAGACGCCCGCTACGCGCTAAGCGCGTCCTGCAGGACTGAAATAAAGTTTTTTTCATTCCATTCCATTCAAAAGACGATCTCTCGCGCAGAAAAAGACCGCGTGGTCTAACGCGCCATCAGAGGCCTGCGCTCGGCCGGTCATACCTCGAGCACAGGTATGAGCCGCCTCATTGCCACTCAACCCCGCATGCGCGGGCGTCCATATGAGAGCAACGTCTTGCGTGGGAGGATGTTTCTCAAGAATTGAAAGGGCAGTTGATGAGATGCGACCTGCGCTGAAGTTGCGTATGGCAGTTTTGGAGTCACTTACAATCATAGTGATATTGGGGATGGATAGACCTAAAGCGATGGCAGCCTCCTCTGCCTCAAGGAGTTGAACGCGATAGCGGCATACTGTTTCTAATGCATGCTTCAAAGACTTAGTGAATGAAACCTTTTTGAATTTGCTATGCACACTACGTTGTTTTAAGAAAATAGGAGCAGTAGCGTGTGTGTCTTTTGTAGTGTCGTACCACCTTTCAACCACGAAGCCATTATGATAATCACATATTCTAACAGCCGTTGGCAATGGACGCTTGTACCACACATTATAACTGCTATAGTGGATGTTGCATTGGGAAGCATGTATACAGGACACACGTGTTTGTGAAGCATGAAAGCTACTTTCACTGGATTTCCAAGTAGAGAAAATTCTTTTCACTGTTTTCACAAGCAGAGGCGCGGCCGTGTGGTAGAACATGCGCTTGCCGCGCAAATGACCCGGGTTCGGTCCCCACTCGTCTCCAGCATTTTTTATAACTTATTCATTTTATATGCATCGTTCTCGATTTTTCGCTCACGCATAAGATGGTGATTTTTCGCTCGCAACCAACGACGCCGACGCCGGAATTTCTTGAAATAAGCTCTTTATCACTATCGCGTTAAAAATTGTTGCAACGTGAGGTTTGAAGTACGCCATGAATAAGTTCCATGTTCTGTGTGGTTAGCGAAATAAATTTTTGCTCAAATAAATCACTCCCAGCGAGACGGAGCGGTAGTACACATATAAGCCCTTACACGGAAACATTTTGATAAACAAGAGTTTTTTTTGTTTGTTTTTTGTAATCCTCGCGAGAATCTTTTATTTCTGCTCCACAGAAAGCGCTAAAACTGCCGCTTTTTGATCGAGAGACTTGTCCTCGGCCACACTGAAGGATCTCAGTCAAACTCGCATCAGGGGCGGACGATGCTGAAAGGGGCATTGGGCCCAAACGTCGCGAGACTTCAGATAGCAACCATTGAGACGATGCGACACCACCGCACTGAGACGCCGCGCAAGGAAAACCTTGCTTTCAGTTGCACGCCATTGGAATCCACATAGCCGGAAACGCTTCGGCGACGCCTTTGAGAACGTTGAATGCACGCCACACTGCGACAGAGAGTTCTTTGTACCCGGCTGTGTGTACAAAGCAGAAAGCAGCCCCACCGTAAACGCCACGCTCCAGCCTGTTGCACTGTCTTCTATGTTTTCTTCGACTTCAGCTCTTTTCGGTCTGTTCTCCGTAGTAAGGTTTCGAAGATTAGATCTCGAATTAGGAGCGCCAGCTATTTTTCCGCAATTGATCTTAAGGTAAAACAAAAAGGCTGGTGACTTTCCACTAATACATGTGTTTTATTTCTTCGGAACTTATTGTATACAGCAGGTGGCACAGAGGTTAAAGTGGCGTCCGCAATGACGCTTGGCAAACAATACGCTTCTGTACTTGTGTTCCTAGAAGTTCAACACCAGTAAACTTTTAAAACACCATCAGGATTATTCTTTAGACCTTAAAATCTAAAATATTATGTATGGTTTACATTAGTCAATTTACTGTTATATGCGCAAGCTTCTTGATTAAAATGGGCCGGGGGGCCTAGGATAAAATGTAATATAAGGCTTACGCGAATCATAACTATCTAATCAAAATCGTTCTTTCATATAGGTTGAGATTGTGCTCAAGAAAGCACAATGTCTTAAAATGGTTCTCAGTGGCAATTTTTCATAGACTGGTCTTGAGTGACTTGTCAAGTTCAGTGACAAACTAAAAAGTAAAGCTGCAAGGCATACTTTGCTGTACAGCCCAAATTCACTTAGCCTTTACCGATCCATTAAAGTGCCTACCACAGCGATTTCCCGCGGCTGCTTAGTTTAACCGTGGTCGTTGGCTAATGTTTAGATATTAATGCTTTCTATTAGGCTTAAGCCTCAAAACAACAGAAAAGAAAATAACCAAAATAGTCAGTATCCGCAACTGAAATGTTAGGTAAGCTTAGACGTTGAATAATTGAGTGCTTAAGTTAAACAACCATTTTGTGTGCGCGCTGAAGTGTACTTTACCGAATCGTTGACATTGTTTTTGATAGGCTCCATTTTTAATAGAGACTCACCTATATTCCAATGATTATCGTTATCATGTTATTATTAGTTGTGCACGTCAGAGTTACCAGTTTAAGAAGAGACTCAGCTTCGTGTGGGATACATTTTCTTCACGTGTAGCAAGCCGCATCACGAGGATTGTCTGAAGCGCAGCTCGTTTTGATGGTTATATAAGAATACGACTTTTGGTTATGGTGTTACTAAACAGTAAATGTTATTTTCATTAGGCTCCAAAGGCGTTTACTGTGCCCACTTTTTATCTCTCTGTGTTGAAGAATACGTTGTGTTTATCGGTTGTGCGCACTCGTATTGACTATGATCTGTGGCATATGAGCGTTTTTTTGGGGAAGTGGCCACAAAGTGCAGCAATATAGATCACAATATTTCTGACTCTTACTGAACGGAGAAAAAAAAAAGACGCCAAGAGAGCGGGAAACACGCAACAGAGTCGCAACATGAGCTAGAGCCTTGGAGCCCGTTTGAAACGCAAACTGAAGCAAAGTTTGTCACATATCTTTTACACAATAAATCACCTTTTTCACGGCAGACCTTTTTAAAATAGCTTGCCAGCTTTAAACTACCCACTCGTAGCACAATACACAGGCATAGGGCGTGGCACCCGGTGCGATTGTACGCATTCGTCACGTTATAAGACGTCTGTTAACGTGACTTCTCGCTTGACATGGCCCTTGTGTAAAGTCGTTTTCCAGAGAAGTTCTAAGGCTCTGTGGTAAAATACATGACTAAATCTTACCGAGTAGTTTAGCTTTCTGTCATTCTATAACCAGAATCTCTAAGTTATTGTGATGGATGTTAATTCGTATTGAGGAGCGACAGACATCCTCAAGTTATATTAGAGCACACATTTCCCAGAGCAAACCCTGAAGTCCAAGCTCTTAACGCCAATAAAAACACACTAGAAGAGCACAGTGTTAGCAATTTGATGTCCTTCCAAAATCTGCAACGTTCGCGAGCGAGCTTCTGCATCGTCTCCCATCAGTCGATGAACATTTTACTTATCGTACTCCCGTCCGCCAGCTTTCACGGTTACTCTTCTTCCGTTACATTTCCGTAACTGCGAATGCGCCCATCGCTTCATCTTTACTTGGTATGTCTGTTTCGCGCACCATCTTTCCACGTCCGTGCGTATACATGAAGTCTCGGTGTTATCCAACGGTGATCGACCAAGTGATTAGCAGGGTAAGGACGATTCCAAAATGTAATAAAAAGGAGTGAAGCACATAAATAGAAAATAAAATTATGACAGTCTTGTCACTGAACAGAAAGATATCCCTAAAAGAAAATAAAAAAAGAAAAAAAACTAAAATACAGATTTGACAAGTGACGTTGGAGCAGACGGCCGACCTCTAGCGCATCTTGATCGTAGCTATACTCATTGGTTCGTACATAATTCATTTTTCATATTACATACTTGTTCGTATGCTTCAATGTCGCTTAGTATGTCTGGGTGCCGCGTCGCATCCACTCGAGGAAAAGACATAATCCATAGCTGAGAGTTCAAGCATGCATTTGTCAGTGGCTGTGTCTCTTTCAAGTCGGTTGCAGCGCAAAGAGAGAAGAAAGAAACGTGGAAGTGAAGTGATGAAGAAAAGGAGAGAAAGTTGTGACGAGGAAAGGAAAGTGACAAGCGAGGAAGGCATTAGTGCTGCCTCTCTGAATGGCCTTGCTGCACCTTCTATCGCATGCTAGAATGCACTGTGCCGGAAATATCAAGATCGCGTCAGCCAAAAAGTAAAATTAAAAAAACGGAAAATCATAAGCTGCATGAGACAGCAAAAGATCTGCGGAAAAGAAATGGTATTACACATACGACAAAGAATGTATGTTTTTATCAGTCGCAAAAGTGCGGAAATAAACGACAGCTTTCCCAAAGCAAGAAAGTGAATAAATTATGAAAAGATGGTGTATGAAGGGGTAAAAATAACTTGAAGCAGAGCACATGGTAGCAGAGAAAATGAGCTTCAATAAAAAATTAGGTTCTTCTAAGTCGACGCTTTTATAGGGAATGGTTCAAGGCCTGACCCGAAGTGTCGATGTCGACTAGTTCTGTCGTAAACCCAGCACTTCGAAGAAGCCCTTCAGATGTTTTGAAGGGCCGTGTTACACAACAGAGTGTGACGGGCGCAATCAACTGGTACATATATCTTTTTTGACTTGACTGGCGCAGCTTGTGCTTTATAAAGTTTAATTGTCAACTTCACCAGCTATATTCCATTGAAAATATTTCTTTCTCATGCATCATCAGCGGATGTAGAACTCACTGCCACTGCGCTAAACAACTGAACATGTATCACAGAAGAGGTCTACTTTTAGCGACTCAGAGGCAGCAATCCATTGTCTGTGAAACCATTTGTTGACTAACATAATGAACAGTTAGCCCCTGACATGACGTTTCTTCATTACCACTCAATATAATATAGATAAAAATTAACACCATTTCCCGCTGAAGAGAACCATGTGTAAGTGCGAAGCAGTGAGTGCTAACGCTTACACTGGCGGTGGCGCTAACGCCGGCACTCATCGCGGTGTGGCGCAGGAGAAAACCCGGGGAGGCACCAAGTATACGCAGTGATCAGGGTGTCACTTTCCACTGAGATATCTCGGAGCTTCCTTGCAAGCTCTGTGAGGCTGGTGCCAGATGAAACTACATACATTTGAGTGAACCCGCGTAAGGGCGCCGACGCGATCGATGTTTTACAAGCAAACTCACTGAGCACACTACAAAACATCACAAAGCTGTATAGAATTAACGTCAAGTTTTGCATCCCAGTGGGCTACAACGTCGTTACTGTTGTCATCTACGATGTTGAGGCTGCAATTCTCAGCTCCGACTTGTGCGGCCTCATCAAACCTACTATAATCGCCCAGGTTTCCCGTCTGAATACCTCACGCTGCGTGAAAATAGATTTGAAAACCGGCTTTCTACCTTTCTATGTAAAGGTGGGCTCCTTCCGACATTCAGTGAGACCTTTTGTGCCGAAACCACTGCAATGCCACAACTGCATGAAACTAGGCCCTATCAGAACCGTATGTATTCAAAAATAGGTGAGTATGTTCTCGCTGCCTGACGCCTATTGCACCGACAATTGTAAAGCTGATGTACTGAAGTGTAGAAACTCTAATAGATTCCATGAACCCTCCTCAAAAGAGCGTCTAAAATGAAGAGAGGAAATACTATATTGAAACAAATGACAAGGAACCATACATCACATCGCAGACTTGCCTGAACCATCAGAAAGCGGCGAGATCGCTCACATCGGCGGCGCAGTTCATCCAAGAGAAGCATTACCTGTGCATGTATAGTATCCCTTGACCACCTCGCTTCAGTGACTCCCTTGTCTACAGGACTTTTCACGGCTAGTGCTAATTCCTATTTGTCTACATTGCCTAAACCACCATGCCACGGATGGGTGACAGCCGGCGTAAAAGATAACACCAAGGAAGGAATAGACACATCTGACGCAGCTTGGCCTTCGTTGCCGAAGTTGCAGCGACGTGCTGAGTCACTTCGCACAATGGTAACAACGATCAATGAATCTGCAACTGCTCAGTTGCCTAAAGAAGACAAAGTAATCGTCGTAGTTCTTCAAAAACTCCTAGAAAAACTTCGCATGTTCGTCGGCAACCTCAAATCAATGAACGCTGAGCCCGTTCAAAAGCTGGGTGATGCTCTGTGTCCAGTACTTGCAAGTATTTAGTAGGCATCATTTCTCCTCTACTTATTGTGCAACGTGATGCGCCCGAGAACCTGCATCCACTAACACTGTAGTGAAATTTGTGCACTCCCTTTCTTCTATCTCCCTATCTTCTAATCCATCATTCTCGTTCCCCTAACGTAGGATAGCAAATCGGACGCGCGTCTGGATAACTTTTCTGCCATTCTTTTCTTTTCCTCTTCCATCCTTCGTTCCTTTCTTGTGAAGCTATACAGGAAGCAGGAACCAAAGTAATGCATTCAGCACAGAATGGCCTCAACACGCACGACATTAAAGGCGGGCGAGCAAAAATGAATGCTGCTGAGTGGCAAAGTGGATGGCATGGAAGTTGAAGGAGCTGCGGGTTCAAGAGAACGGCAAGTACGACAAGCAAAGAACAAATGGAGAGACGAAAAGAGGGATGTTGGGGGAACAAAGTGGCTTTTATGTGACTGACGAAGGCATGGGCTTCGGGAAGGACAGGTACTCAGGCTAATGGCGTCGGAGCCGTTTGTGTATCTGGCGAGCAGCCAGAACTGGGAAAAATAAATACAGGCGAGCGAGAAAGAATAAAAAAATAATTTACCTAATAGGGAGGAAACGCGAAGTGGTCGTTCCGGAATGCTAGTAATACCATTCGGCGCAAACACAAAACTCGGGCAAATAATTAGCGACTGCCATCTATGTTCTTACGCAGCGCAGCACCTACATAAACCTGTAGGCAGCCTAGTCTGGAGGAATGTCTAAAAAGATACCTCCTCTCCTCTCTGATGAACTAAGATAGAAGTAAAAGTAGGTGCAGTGACAAAGCGAGAAAAGTGACTGATATGACTGAAAAATTTTAGAACGCGAGAGATCTCTCAGTTCACTCGTGCACTACGCAATTATCAATTCTGTGTTTCATTATTCGGTAAGGTAAATGGGGTTTCATCAGTGCACACACCTGGGCTGGAGAGAGATACTCAGAAAAGGATTGCGGAATACAGGTATGGATATACATGGGTTCGAAGCCTCAAATACAGATACTGCAATACACTGACTTCTGACTTACCAGGATAATTTGGAGATACGTTTGCAAGAAGAGGAAGAAATTATACCCGAATGCAGATACAGCAATACAGGTACCGGAATACTTTTGTTTTGAGGGCAATGCTGATTCTTCGCAAACAGATTTCTTAGGTAGAACAAAACGTGAATATTGTTGCAATGTTTAGAAACTCGCATTTTAGTTCTTTAGTTATCACAGTAACCACAGAGTTATTAAGACATTTACACGAGCGGGGGGTGTTTGAGATCACATAGTTGGGTTATTAAGACATATTTACAGATATGAGTTGCTCTGTCAAGTTCAATATGTTACACGAAGTCTAGGAAGCATCGGCAACCGACATTGTGACATACTTGGTGACAGCAAAATGAGCTATAGTAGACAAACCACAGTTCAAGCAAATCACTCGAATTTCTAACGAACACCAGTGAATTGAGCAAATGTATACATTTATCTTGGACAAAATATCTGCTTTGCTGAGAAGGTTGCTGTGTTAATAGCACTCAAACTGCAGCAGCTTCTCAAAGAGGCTGTCTTCAAGACAGTGTCAGTGTGGCCTCAGCACAAGACTCGCGAAAAGAAAAAAAGCCTCTCTACAACTGCAAAGGAGCAAAAATTCGCGTTATAGCGAATATATACAGCCTTCATAGGCTGATATCCCTGCAGCAGCATGATGATATCTCTTCTCGAATGACCTAGGTGCCTGAACACTTCTGCTTCCACATGGGTTTCTTGTGGCTGTACAGATGCCCTGGCAAGGCTTAGAGAAACCCCATGCTCGGAATCCTCAGCAGTCTGAGCCAGTCGGGACCAGGTAACACGGCTAAGGGCTTCCGTGCCCATAAAAGCTGGCCATAATTACCCGGGTGCAGTGGTTCTCATTATGTCATAATTGCACCTTCAAGCATTGAATTTATATGATACTGTTCTTTGAAGGCGAAAAAGTTTAAAAAGTTTAAGCCCTTTTCCAGGTCACTCTTGCCACGCCCTCTCAGAATAGACAATGAAACATGCAAAGCTGGTCAGAGCGCTCTATTACAGTCTACAGCAAGCAGTCGTCGCCTGTACCGAGATTGTCAATATTCAACAAAGCACCACCGACCCTAAAACACACACACACGCTCACACACACACACACACACACACACACACACACACACACACACACACACACACACACACACACACACACACACACACACACACACACACACACACACACACACACACACACACACGAAAATCAAACTCTTAAATTAGTAATTCACCCTGACACCCTGAAGTGCTGAAAGCTCAACAGACAGCCGCTTCAAATCACATCCACCTCCACTACAGGAAGGGCGTTTGCACGTAGGATAGAAAAAGGTAGAAAGCCTGTCCAGGATAAAAGCCGAAAAGAGCCGCTGTCTTCTGTGACCGATGAACACTTTCGTGCCTAACAAATGCAGGGAGACTCGAGAAGCTGGCGGCTATAATGTGAAGCTCAGGCGCGAAACCATCAAGCGGCAGCCTCGGTGGACAGTCAATTAGGCACACACGACTAGTACTTGATTGTTTTATTTCGTTATTTGCTTTCTTTCGAGAGTCTTTATTTTTTTGTTTTTTTTTTTGCCTCTCATTCTATTGCAGCTGCTTTGAGTACCCGAAGAGAAGGTAGGGGAAAGGGGGGGGAGGATGTAGAATGGGTGATCGCCGCAATGTGTCACCACAGAACTATAGCGGTCATTGCTTACACTCGCCTCTGCTTGGCTGTCTTTCGCTAGAGCGTTGGTGACGAGCAATTAAGCGCTTGATTAAACCAAATAGATCGATATTATGGCAACTTCCATGGCACGCGTTTTTACTGTCCAGCGCACGTGGCCATTTTAAATTACGAAGCAGCACTTCTCACCGATGTTCCTCGCCGATCAATGCGAAGATAATCAGTCCCGAATATTTGCAAATGCGGCGCACGAGCACATTTTTTACAACTCGTCATTCTTGTGGCTGCTCGCTAAGTGACATAACCATGATAAATGTTCCAGGCAGAAGTACTTTTCCACCATATAAAAGAATATTTGTTGAACAAAACCAACCGAAGATACGGACTTCTTCTAAATATGCGCTAGGGAATACGCAGTTTAAGGGAGAGTCACATAATGATCAAGTGACGACTGGATAACTTAATAGAAAAATTACGATAGTATTCACGTTGAAATCTTCATTTTTATGCATAGCCTTAGAACAAGCTCGTTTTGCTTCAGCGGGTAATTTTGTTCTCAGATGGTTAATCGACCGGGTACAATCGATTACACATCATCTGCAGGGTTCATTACCTTCATTCAATGCTGAAACTCAGTACGATTACTGAGACAGAAAAAGAAACGAAATGAACAGTGAATAGAATACGACCCGTCGGAAAAACGGCTGCCCGCCGCCAGCGCTCGCAATCTAAGTTGCATTCTTACGGCTGCATTTTTCTTTTTCTGTGGTGCCGAGCACTCGAGCCTTACTTGTTTGAACCGAATCGCGGCTCTGAATATAGTTAAAAGAACCTTTACGGTAGCTAAGTAAACCAGCATAAATAATTTTTGATAAATACGTTGATGAAGGAAGAAACCTATGCGTTTCTCTTTCCTTCCAGTTAATTTTGGCACAGTTGAATGGTCTCGAACCACGCGTGGCGCGATCAGCGCGCAATAAAGAGCACGTCCGGGTCACCAAGCTATAGGGACGTGACGTACGTTAAACGGACGTATGTACGAGGGCAGCAAAATGTACGTCAGCACACGACGAACGCTGGAGGGAGAACATGCCTGCCCCTACCGCTTCCAGCGCCACTAGTCTCGATTGGTGCGCTTAGTGCAATCCCGCTTGAGAGTCGTGGTGCTGTAAGCGGTAGTAGGGGCGTGCCACTACAATTCAAAAAAACAGATGAAATTTATTGCAGTTTATGAATGAAGGAGCTCTCAATTTGCAAAAGTTTGGACGTCATGCTCACGCACAAACTTTCATCATTTATCATGCATTAGACATTTATGTGGCGGATATTTATGCGTCGCAGCACCTATTCAGGTTATGCGACGCATAATGACGCATTAATGACGCATAATGACGCATTAATGATGTTCATCAAAAACCTATTTCACTCCAAAAGCTTCTTGCAAATTCTGATACACGGACGGAATCGAAAGGATTATTCCGAGTGTTTATTTCTGATATTCCTATGATGCTGCATTATCACTGGGGTTTAGAAGAAAAGTCATGTCTTGTTTCTCATAATAAAGGTGAGTATTCCTCAGTGAAGAATCTCAACACATCAAATAGGTAAACATGTGGATATCTACGACCAAAGTCCCTTTTCGGCTGCTGCCCGAGAATCGTGCTAATGGTTAGAAGCAGCAGAATGGTAAAGTCTTTTTACGTTTCAAGCCTGTTAGGCTGCGCTATTATCTAAAAACATGAAGGCCGTTTCAAGAAACTGAGAATGGTCTAAAAGTTTGGTCATAATTGGTGAATAGCTGCTGTTACAAGGTTAATTGACGGTTATTCAGTAGAGCCGTGTCCAGCGAGTAGAACCTGCCGCCAATTATCTCGTGTCTGCTTCTATGGTGCGGGGCCTGTGCTCAGCGCGTTACGGTCCTATAGTGTCTTGCTCACATTGCTGGATAAAGCCTTACGCTGTGGCGTGTGTTCGTCGTGCTGTACATTGTACGTAGGTTCAAGTCTAAACGAGATGATGTTTATAGACTGATCATTGAATGTATGTGCACGTTAGCCCACAGTAAAATGTATGCCAGGTTCCATACATAAAAGTGATGAAGAATGCACTGATCAGCGATATATGCAGCAGCTGCAGCTGATTCATACAACGCTGGAGCTGTTGCCGGCGCGAAAAAGCTCATCTGGACATGCGTCTGAGCATGAAAAGCCAACAGGGTGGCCGGAGAGTAACGGACGTCCGCGTGGGGTTGCAGACACACTGACATCCACAATACTAAGGCATAGTAATCAAACAAGCAATTTTTTCAGCTTTTTGGCCCTTAACATTAGCTTACTGATACATTCAAATTGCTTCTTTTTGTGATTTCGCACATGCATCCATACTGACCCGCTGGTCGCAGGATCGAATCCCGGCTGCGGTGGCTGCATTTGTGATGGAGGTGAAAATGCTGCAGACCCGTGTGCTCAGGTTTGGTCGCATGTTAAAGAGCCCCAGGTGGTCGAAATTTCTGGGGTTTAAAGTTCCAAAACCCCCATATGGTTATGAGAGACGCCGTAGTAGAGGGCTCCAGAAAATGGTAGTTAAGCACAATATAGCTCATGGACTTGCCCAATCAGCCTATATTAAGTGCGTTTTTACGCTGACACCTCACCAAGTACTGAATAGCACAGTTTTCAAATATTTGAATGAAGCAGGTTCCTTACTTCTTTCCAGACAATGCATCCATGGAATAAACAAGTGCTTTTCTCGCTACAAAAAAAAAACATTGCTGCCAAATTCAGTACGCTACTTTACTGTAAGTATTGGGTGTGCGCTGGTATCAAAGCTAATAATGATTCTTCTGACACAGCTGCAATCCTGCTTCCGCATGTAGTGCCACTGCCGGTTACACACCGGGCAAACAAGTGGTCACTGCTGCTGCTGTTAGCCATCGGTGTTCCAAACAATCTCCATTTCAGAGGAAACAACACCTTACGCCATGTTACGTAGACTACAATGTGGCAGATAACGAGCTATTGAGGGATATATGTTCCTTGCACTTTTCTCTCGCCATAGAATACTACCAAATTCAGCCCTTTACTTTGGTTTACGTACTACTGTACCTTACAATAAAATCTAGTTTATGGTTTTTTTTTTGCGCATGAGTGCGATTCGGCTTCCACATAAATGCCATGGCCAGAGCCTTTTTTACGCGTCAGGGAAACAAGTGGTCGTGACTAGTGTAGTAAATAAACTTTAAGTGCAGCCTTTCTGCAAACTGAACGCAGTCAGCCGAGGTAAAAACAAAGTGGCTGGTATTGGTGTTGGTTTTTGTGGTTAAATGCAACGAATGCCCTAAAACAGCCGTGGCCCTACGAACCAATGTAGACACAAGACTTCCTTTGTTCTTTAGCGATGGTGTTAGTTAACTCGTATTTCCAGTCGCACCATCATATTACCGCGCTAAGCTTCCGCCCTATATATGAAGGCATGGAGGGGTCACTCGCTTCATCATGAACCTATACCAACATGCCCAACTGGCAATCATCCGTAGGGTAGTAATGGCCGAACGAGTGCGCAAACAGTGGCTACATTAGCAAAACACTGTTCGCACGTGCCAGGAACGAGTCATTATAGTGCGGCTAGCCTACTCAGGGTAAGCGTGTGCCCAACTTAATTTTACATCGACGCCGCTTTTAATATAAACTTTTTCAGCTTCTTGTGTGTGTATATATAAAACTATATGAAGTGGCTCTGGGCAGAGTTGGATGTGGCTGCTTGTTCAAAGTAAAGCCACGACATGGGGAGGGACGAAGGGTAAATGTTGCAAGCCTTTTGTTTGCGAAGTTGCCCTGAAGCACAATGTTTTGATGTAGAGATGGCTTAAACAGCTAGGGATGCGATCGTAGCGTTGGCCCTTTTTAGTGATGTGTGAGGCACACATTCTTTTATAGTGAACGCTTCAGCCATGATATCAGAAAAATACAATAAAAGTACTTGAACTGAGTACCTTTCCCATATGTGACTGACCAACTTCTGTGTACCTGGGGAGCAGGTAACATTGGATAAAGAGCGACGCCAATCAACTGAGTCATTAAAAGTAAAAGCTGCTTTATTTACTTTAAAATGAGAAAAGCCTGAAGCTCGACGTTTCGGGTGCACATTAGACCGTTCTCTAGGGGTGACTGCGTGGCACCACGGAGCAACAGAGTTTGAAACGCCTTCTCTTCCCATCAGGAGGTCACGCTTGTTCTGGTCAACGTGCCGTGGTGTAGTGAAATACACACTTGGCAGCGCAGTCGCAGCTGTAGATCGGTCCACGCTGCTGGGTGTTTCTCGATTATTCCAAGACTCCACACTAAGCCGACAAAACAGCACCGAAACGAAATAACCAGCAAGAGAAAAAGTATAGGCCATCTCTCCGAAGGGAACCATAATGGGATGCGAAGCAGCAGCACCGTTGATCCGGCCGAAACGGACGTCGACGCAGTTGCTGAGTAAATGATTTAAAGCGAAACTCGTTGTAGCCTTTACTCGAGTAAACGTTTCTTTGAAACGCAAAAACACGTAAGGCGGGTTGGGTTTTGTGTAAGTTTTATGGCAGATAAACGAGCCGATAGAGTGTTTCCACTCGATGTGCGCTCGAACGTTGCGAGCGAGAGAAATGACACGTGGTGAGCGGCGACAGGCAGTGCAGAGAGTTATGTCAATGCGCGCATTGCGAGAGAAGGCGTGACCTACTTGGCACCGCCCCAACACCTGCGGCCAGGGGAGCGCGGTGCAAACAGAGAGACAGCGTTACACAGGCTAGTCAAAGAGCTGCTTCACATATAATATTGAAAGCAATAAAAATTATAAAATTAGTGTTCTTCAATGCTACTTGTTCAGCGTTGATGTCTGCTGCGAATACAGATGCCCTTTGAAGAGCGGAAACAAATGTACAGCGTACTGCCTATGAAGCCCGACTATAGTTGGTGATTTTAACCAGTACATCGGCCTGTCCATGCACGTCCTTGCGATTAGAATTTCCCGCGTTATTTGCCAACTAGTGCACTTACGAGGACATCGAAGGAGAATTCAGGTTACCCTTGAGATCAAAATACGAAAAAAAGAAAAGGCGCAGTCTCGCAAAATGAAATCATGCTCGCGCACTCGGAGAGGCCCCGTCGTCTTGAATCCATGGGGAGGTAAATATCATCTTCTGTTCCTATTACAAAGTTTGCTGACACTTTCTATCCTTGAAAACGCAAGACAGAAACTGAAAGGCCAGAAGATTAGATCATATATTTCTAGCTTCTCCATGGGGACTGCTAAAGTCAACAAAACAAGAGAAGTTAAAAGGAAAAAGTGGACTGGTGCATAAAAATAAACCCAGGAGCTTTAATATCCCCAAAAGCTTTAATTATCCAGAGCCTACTTTGAAAGTTTGCGTGAAGAACTCCACGTTGCCAAACTTTCAAGAGTTCTCCTTTATGTAAGAACATTATAGCTCCCTTAGAAGTTGAAACAGAGGTGCGTTCCTTTGATCTCGCCGAGTTACGCACCTTTCTGTGTCCACTATAAACGGCTGGCAGAGTGCCTCTCATTAAAATCCTTGCGCTACGCAAAAGAACGTGATCAAAAAAGCTACGTTAGGAAACACTAGCACAAGCTTTTATGTACACATCATAAACAATAAACAAGCTAACTCAAACAACTTTCCTCTTAGAGGAGTAGCTGCCAGGTGGCATGTCAACGGAGAGGCTCTTTGTGATGCAAAGCATGCACCAGCTTTTAAAGTCCTAGATAAGGGGTTATGTGTTATGGAGAGTGAAGTATAGCTTCCGCAACGCCTATTTCGATGAACCGGTGCATTGCAACCATGGTGTCTATTTTATCATGATAGCAGCAATCGGTTTCAGACACTTTGCACACAATTGTGTACATCTCTTGTCGTCGCCAATCAAGCTGGTCGGCTAGAGGCTACAAGTCAGACACATTGAGGTCAGAATAAATTGAACCTATTGAACTTTTCCAACCAACCATCTTCATTTAACGCTATTTCTGAAGGTACTATCATGGCCGACGAATCGTTTGAAGTGGTGTTTTTCTTGGGTCACGCCAAACGTATATTTTCCTCTCCTTAATGTAAAGAAAACCGAAAACAAATTTGCACAGTATTTCTACCCTGGAATATGATTCTTATATATATATATATATATATATATATATATATATATATATATATATATATATATATATATATATATATATATATATATATATATATATGTTTGTGTGTGTGTGTGTGTGTGTGTTGTGTGTGTGTAGCTTGATACCTCTACTCTATAGCGCGTATAAGTAGATTTAAGTATCGGATGTAAGTCTTGAAGTAATCACTTCTAATTAGTGTCCACACCCAACACTCAGCTGTGGAATCATTTATCATTTCTGCGTAGAGCTCTTGACGAAATAGATATCACTATGAAAATGCAGAATATTAGCAGCACCAAAAGCCTTTTCAAGTTGCTCTAAAGGTCTCTGGTTTGATTCCGGTTTTCAGCACTAAAAACGCTGTGAAATATCTCTTCTGTGTGGTCCCCTGCGCCATCCGTCGTCTCGTCCGTCGGTGCATCTGTCCATCAGTGCGTTTGTCTATTCGTTCGTCCATCTCTCAGTCCGTCCGTCAGTCGATCTGTTCATCCATCTATTCATGCGTCTATCTGCCCATCTGTTCATCTGCCCATCCATTCACCTGTCCCGGTAGATCCGTGCATGTGTCCATTCAACCGTCTGTTATACTGGTTCGCAACTTCAATGTAGACATTAAGGACCTTAGTAGCTAGCTTCGACAACTCGTCATCACTGACTTCGTGTAGATGTGTGGATTTTTCGAAGTTTGCAAGTGGCTTACTGAAAGTCAGTGATAATATGGTAAGATGGCTTTATTTCTCGGCTGCTTGTAGTTCTGCACGTGTACACGTGTGAAATCACGCATACCCACTGGGGCTGAGGTACGCAAAAAATAGTTCAATGCCTGCACAATTAAAATGTCATTGTACAATTGGAGGATTCTCAATAGCACGTTTTGCACCTTTTATTTTCAAGAAACACAGTGCTATAGCCTTGGAAACGAATGGCCGTGCGGATTATACTTCTAATTCAAACGTGTTTTCTTATTAGTTTAGAAGAGGAAACGAAAATACGCAAGGCAGGAAATATATAATTCAACACACAAGCAAATAAAGACTATTTGCTAGTGTGTTTCTTTTGCACGACGCACGTTTAAAATCATTATTTTGGGGGGCATCTTCTTTGATTCATATGGGGCGCTGCAGTGTATTTAAATATATACGCCCACTACTGACAAGCACATATAAAGCGATAATATGCAAAGTCTGTTTATTCATTACTCTACACTTGTCTGCATATACATTAGGCCTGCTTCTTTTCTGTCACTATTTAGGGAAGGCTTTGCTATCTCCGTATCCAGAAACCAGTGCTCGTATTGTTCATTTTTCCTGTGTCCCCGTTCTTCAGCCCTGTGATGTAATTTCATCATGTCCTACAATTCCTTCAAAGTTTCTGTGCTTGTGAAGTTTTGCTATTGTCATGTCTCCGTGCTCCCTAGATCTTGAAACACGAAGCTCGTTTCGCAAATGTGGGAAGTCTTAAAGGTATATTTTACTTTTTTTGGTCCACCCTAGAACAATACATTGTGTGACATTTGTATGAATGGAAGACGAAGCATTTGTTTTGTTCGAGCTTTCGTATTTCAGTGTTTTATGAAATCCAATCCATTTCTTTTCATTTTACTTCTACACCAAATAACGTGGTTGGCCTCGTGACCCAGATATGTCATCTCTTCTGCTGTCTGTGTCTCTAGATGTCTGTTTCAGCAGCGCTAAGAGAAAAGCACACTGCGCAATGAGCGCAGAAGTTGTTTTCTGTATGTAGCGAAGGCGCGTGTCTTTTTATCTATGCGCCTCGGTTGTTCTAATGCGTTTATTTTGCCCGCTCCGCACTTGTGAAGCCATGCCGCCCTGGCGAAAGGTGGCCCGTACGGATCCCGCCAGTCTTTCTTCCTTCTAACGCGATAAGCGAAAACTATGCGACACAGACGATGTTTGCCGAAGCTTTTCTTGCGGAAAACTAAGAAATACACGCAAATAATAGTTTGCATGGGTAGTCGCATCGAAAAAAAAAAGAACACGTGGTGCACTGGGGAATTTCATGCGTTGAAGAGCTTCCCATAGTACAGCTATGCGGAAAAGCTCAAACCAGCTCATCAGTATAGCCATACACTCGTACTAACACTTGTTCATTAATAGCTCGAAAGATGTGAAAGTTCCATGCTCTGACCCTCGGGATCAGAAAAGCACGAGCTGCCGTGTCCATGGTGAAGGCCACCGTTCACCTCTTCGTTATTCCTTGTTCAAATCTGATCTTAACGTAACGATGACGGAGAACACTAATACGCACGGTTTACACTTTTTGTTCATTTGTTCTTCTATCTGGTCCGAGTCTATCTATTCAGGTCAGTCACACTGTTTAGCGATGCTTGGTCTTCCAGTGGTGCTTCCGACATTTTTTTTCAACACTCGTGCCTTTAAACGTGTTCCTCTTGATGGGATTGTGTGATCAATGAGCAATTTTTGTTTGTAGGAAAATTCATAATGCTGGCTTTTCTACGAGGGTCTGCAGTGGCTATATCTGTGAAGTTTTCTCGAGTTCTTGGTCTTGTCTGCAGTCACCTTGGAATCATCGTCCTTCTTCCTTCGCATTATTCTGAGCTTTCCTGCTTTTGACTTTGACGCTCGGTAATTTCCCTCTTAGATGACATTTCCTCCAACCCTGACGTATGCGTATTTCTCGAAGAGCATGGGCTACGATTGGTATAATGGGCTTCTTTCAGCGTCCTAGTAGTCTTCCTTCCGTTTATTTTTGAGTGACTAGCTGGCCTTGTTTTACTATCTGAAGGCCATTGTGCGCATTGCTGTGAAGATTTATTAGAATGGCGACCTGTCGTGTTCGGCGGGCACTCATCTTTAAGATCTGGTGCCTCGTCTTTTAGATTTTCAAATGCTTTCCAATTTTCCTTCATACAGGTCTCTCCCATCAGGTAAACTTGAATAGCTGATGCTATCCTGTCGTTCCCTTCATTGGTGCAGCAGTTGATAAGACTTCTAAAATCGTGGAAGGGGTCTCTAGCCTCTGAAGTAGTTCTTCGGTGCTTATCTTTGGTATTGTACTATCTGTAGAGGAAATGCTTTATGGCACCGTCACCATGGCGAAGCCCACCGTCCCCTCTTCTTTATTCCTTGCTCAATTCTGGTCTTAACTTAACCATGATAGTGTCATTCATCGTCTTCTACACAATATTTAACAACTCGCTTTTCGAGTTAGAGTGATGACGTCAACACGGGCGACAGATACCACCAGTGGCGCTACTAACATTATCCGGCATAATAAACGTGGAGACAAAAGAAGGCTTGACGTGTTGTCAATGCGTTTACACTTGCCGTCATCGTCATTGTGCCGCACGTGGGATCTGGGTATTCTTTTAATGCGATGCGGTTTAACGTAAATCGGCATCTTTTTTGGGAACACACAATCGTACGCGTGTTCCTACGATATGATTTGTGGGGTGTAACGTCCCCAAAACCACCATATGATAATGAGAGACGTCATAGTGGAGAGCTCCGGAAATTTCGATCACCTGGTGTGCTTTGATCTGCATCCAAATCTGAGCATATGGGCCTACAGCATTTTCGCCGCCATCGAAAATGCAGCCGCCGCAGCCGAGATTCCATACCGCGACCTACGGGTCAGCAGCCGAGTACCTTAGCCACTAGACCACCGCGGTGGGGCGCGTGTTCCTACGATCGAACACACATATGGGAAAAAGAAAAACAATCGAAATAGAAAGATCAGTGACACACAATAAATTCTTAACATGCCCCGCAACGGTGGCCTAGTGGCTAAGGTACTCGGCTGCTGACCCGCCGGTCGCGGTATCGAATCTAGCCTGCGGCGGCTGCATTTTCGATGGAAGCGGTAATGCTGCAGGCCTGTGTGCTCAGATTTGGATGTACGTTAAAGAATCCCAGGTGGTCAAAGTTTCCGGAGCCCTCAACTACGGCGTCTATCATAATCACATGGTGGTTTTGGGACGGCAAACCCCACACATGAAAGAATCGAATTCTAAATACAAAAAAGAATAAATGAATCATCCATATCATATTGCTGTAAGTACATATACCAACAAGTGCATATAGCAATAAATCAAAATTTTGCAAGCTTGAATACACTAGGCAATATTTAGCAATAAATTGACACAAGAATGACAAAGGAGAACACAAATAATGCTAACATTCAATTGTTGAACATTAGCTCACGTGTTGTCCTTATCGTCCTCGAGTCATTTTTCGCCAACTATTGCCTACTGTCTTACCAAAGAGACCAAACTTATCGACTTGGGCACACATGAAGAACAACAAAAATAAACGATGTTCAAGAATACGCAGACGAGTGTGGCGAAACAGCACTACCCTGTGACACATTTAAAGTGCATTTGTTCAGTGACCGGGCCCCTTACGTTATCAATTTTTTTCTCCTAGGAGGTCGCCCCGCCACGCTGGTCTAGTGGCTAAGGTACTCGGCTGCTGACCCGCAGGTCGCGGGATCAAATCCCGGCTGTGACGGCTGCATTTCCGATGGAGGCGGAAATGTTGTAGGCCCATGTACTCAGATTTGGATGCACGTTAAAGAACCCCAGGTGGTCAAAATTTTCGGAGCCCTCCACTACGGCGTATCTCATAATCATATGGTGGTTTTGGGACGTTAAACCCCACAAATCAATCAATCAATCTCCTAGGAGGTAGCATTCAGAAGAAGAAAAAAAGGGAGCAAATGACTAAGGGAGTGCAGATGTAGGGAAGTCTCGAGAATCAGGTTTTGCCGACGACCCAATGTTCAAGGCCTTCAAACGTTGTTTTTGAAACCACACACAGAAAATACCAGCCTGACGAAATTCCTGTGCGAATTACGAAATACGAGTAAACAACTAAGCAGACGTTTCGTATACCGAATAGAAGTGCATTGCTATACTGCTACAGGGGCCTGTTCTCAGATAGTAGCGCAGAATAGACGCTCTGAAGACGGATTCTGACACGGGAATATTTCGTTAACGTATGGCGTTGACAGTTCGAAGGCTGCATCGAAAGTCGGGCCGTCCTGTTTCGTTTTATTTTTATTCTCCGAGTGCAAATTCACGTATACCCGAGTCAGTTCCCCTCAACAAGCATTCGTGTCTGGACCTACACGTGTTGTCGTCGTCGCTGGCTTTCAAGATGGACGACTGGCGTAGATGGAAGGTGGCGGATACGTTTTGCTTTATGAATTCAGGTATGAGCTACCTGGATGCCCCGGATATAAGCGAGCCCCACCGGACTTGCGATTCAAGGAAGGCCCGTGGGGGCGTTGTCTTCTTGACCTTCCTTGAGCTTTCGCCCACTTTGAAAATTTTCTTTTTCTTATTTTTTCGCAGCTAGCTCAGTGACACCACTTCGGCCGGTGTACATGTCCGGGCCGGATTCAGTTTTCATAATCTTTCCGACATTCGGTAGGCATGTGTTTGTCGCTTAGAAGTTTTTAGCTTGCCGCAATCGTTCGCAGTCATTTGTTGGGCTAACTACTACCCTCTTAATTTTTGGTGCTCAAATTTTTCAAATTCTTAAATTTGGTAATTTACACATGCAAAATGATTATACTTTTTCTGTGTAGGCCACACTGTGGCACGTACTCTTTTTCTGATGGGCCGCATAACTTAATCCTTGATTCAATAGGTCCGCTGTTAACAATATCAACAATAAATATATTGCTCGTAGTAGTAGTTAGTGTTTCTGCTAATAAACCGTTATGTTTACAGAAAGTTCATGCATGCACAATCACGCTCACGCTTGAAGCTAACTCGGAAAAATGACAGAAAAGAGCGTGCCTACACAATGTAAATTATGCCAGCTTACGCAAATGCACGTTTTTATGTCATATATAGAGGTTCTACGTTCTTATTACATGGACATAAGCTGAGTGTCAATAAATGGCATCCCTCACTTTACTGCCTCCAGAATCACGTGTTTGACTGAAAATGTGTAATAAAACTGTAGCTTTTAAAAAGCAGCCATTTCGTATACTTGAACTTCGCTGGTCAAAATTAATCTGTCATCGTGTATTGACGCGTCCCTTAAAGCCCATTTTTGTGCTTGAGGGCGTTGAACTCGCCAGCTTAGGCCCGCATTGTCGCTGAGTTGGGAAAGATTAAAGCGCACGTCTGTAAATTTGGGCAGTGAAGGTTAAGCACAATGAAAGAAGAAAATTTTTAAAAGAGATTCAGATATTTTCCTTTAAGTTTTAGTGCCAGCAGCGTGTGTTCTTTTCTTGTTAGAGAAGATTTTCGTCTAGGTTGTGCCGATATTTCAATCTTTTCGCTTTTCACACATCAGCACTTTCCTTACGCTTTCTTCACAAGAGATGCTTTACTTTACTGCCTTTCCGAGAGCTAGCTAGGGCACAAGCAAGAAAGTAAAAAAGCGAAGAAATTCAAAGAAACGATATAATGTAATAAGTCAATTGTTGCGACCTCAGTAATGGTATAGTGACCACATAATAAACACTTTGCTTACTCATCACATAAAGAACTCTCAATGATTATATTGCGCAGAATTAGTTCTTGAGAAAAGTGCTTGGTGATTAAAAGTGCTTGAGATTTTACTTATGGAGAACATTCGAAGATTGATCCCAACTCTTTTGTAGACTAGGCTTTTGAACGCTAGAAGAAATAAATGCATACAAAAATTATGACGAATGAAACGTATGAATTAAAACAACTGTAGAGCACAAAGGCATTCCAAAGTACTCGAGATTCAGGCAGATCATAAAATAAAATACTGCTGTGTGCGATTCCAAATCACAAAATTTCGTCAACACAAATGCAATTTTATAAATTCTGCGGATTTACAAGTCGAAACCCGTGACATAAACATGAGGTCGCCGAAGTGGATGGTTTCGGAACTTTTGAGCGTCTTGTGTCGTATATAACGTGCACTCGCATCGCGCAAAGCAGGCATCTGTAGCGCTTCGTTTCCATCGAAATACGACCTCCACGGCTGCGATCCAACCCGCGTCGTTCTGGTCAGCAGCCTCAAAAGTGTTACACTATCACGATGGACTATCAACACAAAGGAATCGCGGGGTGATATTTATCCAGAACACTATAGCATAACCTGGTCCTTTAATGAGCAATTTACAATTTCATTCAATTTTTATTTTGTTGTCTTTTCGTTACATTACTTACCATAATTTTGCAGTGACTGCATAATACACGATTGCGAACGCTATTCTGGTTACTTCTAGGGTTTTTCTAGGCCATACGTTGGTGACAAGGGCTGTTTCTAGGTTGCTTCGAGGTCATTCCTCGGCTTTAGCTCGGTGGTGATATGTCGCTTTTCAGCGCAAAGAGATTCGGGTAGAACCACACACTGTCACAGACACGACGCGGATGACCAATCTCCAGAGGCAAAAACTCACGCTGAAATCAAGCGTTCGCACCTCTTATATGTGTATACGGTCCCGTCGTCATTTGCGCATAGGCCTTCCACCACTCAGATGTCTTCTGAAAGCCGCCGTTGCCCTTCACATTCTCCAGCGTAGGACTCACAATTGCATTGGGGCTTTTGAGTGGACCAGTGCAGAGTAGTGGAATTTACTCAATTCATGCAGCACACGCCTGTTTATCATGATGACCGTTTCGTGCAGCCGCTCTTGCGTTTCTGTGTATTGTTGGGCGAACTGTGGGAATAGTGCGACTTACCGAGTTTGTGTGGCACATATTCGCTTACGAATCGGAATGCGGCATAGATATTACGTCATAATAAATAAATTTACTCCTAAACATTGCGTGATTCACAGGCTTCTTAAAAACCTGGCGTGCACTGCAGTTTCGTATAGACGTATCTTTCTGACGTACTGTAATGCACTAGAAAGTACTAAAGCCCTCCATGCTAACATACATACAAAAAGGTGCCTATGTTCTGTCAATTCTTGTTCGTCTGTGTATGTCTTATAAAATTTTGTGCTGGTTCTCTCAACATTCTCACTACCGCCTGTCCAACTTTCCAAACTTTGTCGAAACATTACTGATGGCGAACATGACACACTCTTAAACTCTGCATGTTGCGGGCTCATCGCCCCAAATTCGGAGATGGCAGTTGCCGTTATTGCAGTAAAAAAATTATAACACTACAGAGGATCTCAAAGTGATAACGACAGCGATTATGCACTCAGTCATAACAAGTTGTTCATCAGCTATGACGGAAAATAAAAAAAACAATGGCAGAACAGACACCCCAGAAGTAAAAGAATCGTTGTCATTATAAACGATAACAATAAGGTTCTGCTCCGATGAATGTTGATATTTGTATCAACCAATGGCGGCCACGTGCCCATGGCCTTTTTTCTATCCTTTGCTATTACCACGAACACAGAAAACATTATTTCGCGAACTCTGCAAACCTCGGCTGTCTACAGCCAAATTTCATTGCAGCCGTTGAAAAAACAACAAACCGAAATTCAGGCACTCGTCGAACTGAACACAGAAAGCTTGGTGGTACTTTCTTCTTTGTTATGTTACAATGGGTGTGTGGCGTAACTAGACTAAGCCCTGTGGTTCCTGTACGCATTAACCTTACCGAGTTAAATATCTCTTCCTTGCTGCTCTCGAAGAAAAGTTTGATAATTAAGCGGAACAAGCCAGCTAGTTTGATGAAAAAAAAGTTGACTGCCTTTTCACGATCGGATAACACAAACAGGGCGTCCTAACTAGCTTTACAAACTAAAATAAAGGAATAACACAGAGGCACAAAATACCGTTCCGACATGTACACAATTTTTGTTCGTGTATTGTCTACCAGTGACAACACACTTATTGCTCTATCTGCTCAGCTGAGAAACATTATTAAGAAAATGGTCTCGTCATTGTTAAATCACTTTCCATCTCTTTTTTTTTTCAATCATTAAGGTGTTTGTTCTGCACTTCGTGTTGGAAAATTGACCCTTTCAAACGCACCCTAACTACTGCAGCTTTTTATGTTAGCTATTTTGTTGAAACGCCAATGACTTTCTCTGCAACACTGTGAAAATTCCACTTAATAAATGTTTTTTTTCTATTTCAGAAACAGTGCGCAAATGCACTTTCTGCATTTTTTGTGGTTTTTGCTTAATAGACCATTCGAAAACACACAGAACTCTGGGCTTTAAAAGATTCGACAAGCGTTAACTGATCAAAATGTTCTTGGATCCTTAATACCTCAAGCAGTTCTCATCTTAGCTTCAAAGGTCGTGATACTACGTTAAATCGACAAGAATGAGTTATACAACACGCAAAGATTACAAGCATAAATGAGTATAAGAACAAAGCAACAGACAAATACTCTATTCACATCTGGTTCAATCAGCAGCTTACAAAGCTTTGATAGCTTTTTCGGAGTAGAAAAGACAAAATTGATGTGAGTGCTTTGCCCAGTTTTTGTTTTCAGCTTGTGCGAAACGTTCTGCAGATAAAGTACTGCATCACAGCTCTTGCGAACTGGCGGTCTTCAGGCGTAGAATGTCCTCCTTAGAACTTGATTTCCTTAAAAAGCTTTTCTGTTACAACAGAAATAATGGCTTGTAGCCAGCACTTAAAGGGAAACTTCGGTGCCTTTTCAAGCATTCTGAGGAAATACCATTTTCAAATAGTATTGAATTAGTATTCAGAGTGCTGCAACACCAAGGGTGGTTCATTTTGTCCACAAACTCCTGAAGTAATTAAGCAATTACGATGAGTCAGAACAGAAAGCGAAACAGGGAGCTGTTCCATCCTCCATGGTAAATATCCGATGATGTCACAAAATCCGTGTCTGATGACGTAGTGAAATCTGCTGCTACACACCGCCATGACTGACCTGGGTGTAAGCGTAGCTCACGCGCCTCTTCTGACGCGGAGCCCCGCCGCAGTGGTCTAGTGGCTAAGGTACTCGGCTGCTGACCCGCAGGTCACGGATTTGGATCCCAGCTGCGGCGGCTGCATTACCCATGGAGGCGGAAATGTCGTAGGCCCGTGTGCTCAGATTTGGGTGCACGGTAAAGAACCCCAGGTGGTCGAAATTTCCGGAGCCTTTCACTACGGCGTCTCTCACAATCATATGGTGGTTTTGAGACGTTAAACTCCACACATCAATCAATCAAATTTGGTATATGTGGAGCTAGCAAAACGGCTGCGAGCGTGCTATGAGTGTAGCATGTAGTCATGTTTTACATGACACGCGTGTCATGATTTTCATGTTTGGACGTGCCATTTACCGTCACCATTCATTGACGTCCCGTAATACCAAATTTGATATATGTGAAGCAAGCGAAACGATCGCGAGCACATCATGAGCGTGGCGTGTACTCATGACTAGTCATACCATGAAAATCCTGACATGCATGTTATGATTTCCGCGTTAGGGCTTGTCACCTATGTTCGACATGCAGTCATGTCATACCATAGAAGTTATGCAAAATGTCATGTGAACAAAACTACTGAAAGGTCACCAAGACAATGAAAGGTAAGCCATGACATTCATGACATACATGCCATGATTTTCATGTTATGACTAGTCAAATAAGCTTGTCATACAGTCATGTTATGTCATACCATTTATGGTATTGTTATCACTATCGAGATGACCAGGAGAGCTAAAAGTCGTAGGTGGCTAGACAGACAGACAGACAGACAGACAGACAGACAGACAGACAGACAGACAGACAGACAGACAGACAGACAGACAGAAAGACAGACAGACAGACAGACAGACAGACAGACAGACAGACATTCGGTATTCCCGTCCGCAGTCTTTCGGTATTCTTTCGGTATTCCCGTCCGCAGTCTTCACCTACTTGTCCTTTCGTGCACTTCGTGCTGTGTTTACCCACGCCCCCGCTTCCGGTCCGTGGCTTGCATTTGATTCAGCATTGTGTTGCTGACAATTATTCAAAGAAGGTTTCTCCACCGAACTCATGGCCCTGTCTAGTGTCACTGGCGGTGCAAGATGTGCGTTTAGGCTCTTACACTAATATTTAACTAGAAATTATGCCTCCATTCTAGCGAGGAGGCATCTCCAACGTGTCAGCATTGCCTACTGTTCCCACTTCCTGTCGGCCCGATAAGCAAGCAGCAGCAAAGGTGTCATAAATCATAGAATCGCCATAGTCACTAATGCGTGGGACATTCATGTCGCCAAAGATTGTATGTCATGAGGTTAACAATAATTATCACACACGCAATCGTAGAGCGCAACTTCTGTGTAGAATCATGATCACAGAAACCTGCCTTCCTATATGATCTGAACGTTCACAATGGCAAATTCACAACGTTTTTTTTTTATTTTATACGTGAGTGCACTTGAGATCTTCCAACGTAAGCAAGCAAATAAATTATGTGACTACTGAAAGAGAGGCAGCGCTGGTTACTTTGAAGCGTTCAGATAAAGCTGGAAGATTTGATGCTCGAAAGAAGTCGTAGTTGCGTGAAAAAAAAAAATGGCAGCATATCCACGGGGTGAATGATGGCGAGTGGGGCGAAGCATCCGTCCGTCCATTCGTTCTTGCTTCCGTCCGTCCATGCGTCCATCTGTGTGACCATCCGTGCGTCCTTCCACCCGTCCATGCGTGCGTCTGTTCGTGCGTCCACACGTCCATCCGTTCATCCGTCCCTGCGTCCATCCATGCGTCCATCCGCCCATGCAGCCATCCGTGCATTCATCCATGCATCTGTCTGTGTGTCCGTTGGTCCATCTAGTCAACACTCCAAGTACCACCATCTCGCATCTTTTCATCATATATTCCACATATAGAAGTACCGCCATCCAGTCGACATTCCAAGGACTAAACGAAAGGTGGCACACGCACACTTTCTTACGGCTTGCGCTTCGTGTCTACTTCCTACTTTTAACCACCTCGAGTTCATGATACATACTAATTCACTGTAATCATGGCGCTGCGGCCCAACGCTCGCTAAACTTTTCTAAAACCAAGGAGGTTACGCCCATCGAGTATAATGTAGCAACCATTTCTTCACAGATAGTGCTCAATGTACATGCCAATGGCTGCTAACGGAGAATGAGAGACAGGAGATTTCGGCTATTAGTTAACGCGCACGCTGCGAATTTTTTGTTGTTCAACAACGCACAGGAGAAATCTCCCACCGGCAACACCTTGCAGGTCAAAACGTAAGACTGGTTACGCACTACGACTACGACGAGGGCTGAACGGGTGCCGCTTTAAGGAGCTTCACCCTGTTAACCCGAACCCCTTTCCATAATGGGAAAATGGAAGCGGACGAAGCTTGTCGTGTGCCAGCCAGACCTACAGTTCTTCCTTATGTAACCATAATAAATGTAACAATAGCCAATCGGACAATGCTTTATATAATCTTTCATTACTACTATGCCGAGAACAGGGTTTTCATCCACGCGTTAAGCAGCGAAGCTCTTCTGCTTCGCAACTATAGTAACACGTGAAACAACGACATGCAATAATAAATGCAACACTGAATTGTAGCAACGTGAAATCACAAGTGACTGCGATAAAAGATCAGATACACATATATATCAAAAGCGGCTGATCGCTGCCTAGCCCATAATTGAGAGAGCATTCATAATTGAAAGCGATGGCTACAAATGTGAGTGTGACCGGCAGGCACACCGTCGATAGCTTCATTTGCGCACAACCACAATTCTGCACCAACTTCAGCATCGTGTTTTTCTAGACGTTCGACGCAGCCACCGATATCTCAAACTCGCAAATGCTTGGCTTAGAATTTTGAAATAATTTGTGTTCCGCAGTTTCTCAATGCGCCGTTAAGGTTACCTTAAAGGGGAGAGTAAAACTCAACCTTCTACTCACTCCGTCTGTTCCCTTGAGCAGAGCTCTCCCAGCTGCGTATCGACTTTTGCTACAGAAGGGAGTGAAAGGTTGGTTGCTTCTCTGTGTCTGTCTTGTCTTGTCGTGGCTGCAGCTGCTTGTCCGGGGATCGAAGCCAGCACATTTCGAACGTTACACCAACTCGACTTTATGTACAGAAACTTATGCACATATTTACAAGACTTCACCGTCGGAACCGTCGCATGTTGCCTCGGCAGTTCCGACGGTGAAGTCTTGTAAATATGTACATAAGTTTCTGTATATAAAGTCGAGTTGCTGTAACGTTCAAAATGTGCTGGCCTCCATCCCCGAACAAGCAGCAGCAGCCACGACAAGACAAGACGGACACTGAGAAGCAACCAACCTTCCACTCCCTTCTGTAGCAACAGCCGCTAGGCAGCTGGGAGAGCTCCGCTCAAGGAAACAGAGGGAGTGGGTAGAAGGTTGAGTTTTACTGGGAGGCAATCGTACCAGTTTCGCACAAAGATCTTTTTTTTTGTCACTATCATCTCGATATGTACCAAGTACTGAGCTCTATACTCATCTTAGCGCGAACTTTTTGGCCCTTTCTTTCCTCCATAAAAACGGAGAAGCATGCCATCTATCACTACGACCCGCATCCTAAAGCTTCTCAAATGCGGGAGTATTCGGAAGTCAGATAACGCTGTTCAATCGCAGTCGTGCAGTTAGCACGCAACGTCAACAAACGCAAGCGTGTCGCACTGCCAGAGATTTCGCGCGCCGCCCTGCTAAGTGGATTCGTCCCCAAAGAAGATCTACGTGGTGCAGCACACCTCTACAGCCTGTTCGTACCACCGAAATTCTCAGGACGCTTCTGTTTAAGATACTCGCGTGGCATGGTTGTTGAACACAGCTGCAAAAGCAAACGCTATATCCCACTGGCCTTTTTCACCGAGAGGAACCCGGCTGAAAATATATCAGTTCGTGCGCCATTACGAAAGCCTCTCTTCGTCTTTTTCAAGTGTACACACATTAAGCAGAGATACACGTACCTTTAAAGCTTTGAATGAATATACATTGGATGTATAGACTAAAGGCTGGTTTAGACGTATATGACGGTATATTGTATCAGGCCCTAAGGGTTAGAAACGCGTCAGCATTGTTTGAAAGAACACCCAAACTGATGAAAAACAAGCATGTGCCATGGTACTTTCCAAATTATCGCAGGCGCCCGAACTTGCACTAGAAGCACCTCTTATTCGTGAACACGGCTGTAGAGACTCGGATGGACTCAGTACAAGAATAAGATGCGGTGCGGGAGATTGATATTTTTTTTACAGCCAAGGCACTTTTCTACGCCTAAGGCGGTGACAGTTGGCGCCAGGCGGCCACTGTTTTGTCAGGCTTTTAAAGGCCCAGACGTATGTAGGTATTTGTGGGCTATACCAAGTGGAGCTTTCATGTATGGTGTCCCTTACGAAACAAGAAGAGACAGCAAACACAATAAAAACTTTGAAACAAATTTCTTTTTGTATTGTAGAAACAATTTACACAACGCATAGAATGTTCGTTATTTCTATGTGCAGGTCACTTAGTAAAACATCTGAAATTCGCATTTCAGGGCATGTGTATTTTAAAAAACACAGACAAAAATACCATTCCATTGGTTTACATAGGTTCAACACATCTCTATTCAAGTTAAATGTATATAAATTCGTTTGTCTGCAACAAGGCATCTTGTCACCTTTTAAAATTAGGACACACACACAAACACACAGTTTTTAACGTACATGGAAAGTCTGTGGGGAGAGGAATGTCGCGAGAATTGGCAACATTTCGCCTGACACAGTAATAAAGGTTTATCATTCGAACTTCGCAGTAAAGCTAAACACGCGGTGCTCCAAAGTGTAGCCACACATATTCGTCGAACGAGGCCGCAGGTGGTGTTTCATACTGATCGTATTTGTGTGTGTGTGTGTGTGTGTGTGTGTGTGTGTGTGTGTGTGTGTGTGTGTGTGTGTCTGCGTGTGCGTGTGTGTGTGTGTGTGTGTTTGTGCGTGCGCGTGCATGTGTGTGTATGTGTGTGTGTGTGTGTGCACATGAAATACTTTATGATATTCAGAATTGTGTTTGTGCCCCCCTAACCCACCCTCCTGTAGAAGCCTGGCAGCTTGGGCTAGTTGGTATGACATGACGATAGTTATAGCGTGGAAACAGAACGACGACAAAGAGACAAGGACACGAACGCTTCGTGTACTTCGTGTCCTTCTTGTCTCTTTGTCATCGTTCTATTCTCGTGGTATAACTATCGCCACCCTCCCTCTTTTGGCTATACCAGTGGAACATTGTAAACACAGCTGTTTTGGTGCTGCGCCTTGAAAAGGGAACATCACGTGCATGTCATTACATTTTCGTCTCTTTCTGATTGTTTACCGTAGGTTTGAGTAATCTTCTGGTTTGAATTCACGTTCAAAGGTGGGTGCGAACAACATATTCCGTGAATGAGTCCATGAGCAAAAGGACAATTTATATCTTCATGCGCCGTTTTTGCACCTTGAGGGTATACACCAACAATGTTTGTCATAACCCTTAATGCCAATAATGGATCGGGTGAAATTGTGTACACTTTTTCATGTCCTTGTCGTGAAATCATTAGAAGCGAGGAAGAGGAAAAAGAGAGGCAAGACAGGAATTATAACCAGTTTGGCACTACCACTGTGCTAGTATGCGCAGAGGAAAGGTGTGGGGGAGAGGAGATTGGAAGAAAAATAAAGAAAGAGAAAACGCGAGAGAAGCCCACACGCATGCTCAGGACGGGACAGCGCAGAACGGCAGTGTTGTCTAGAGTCGTGCGAGCCTGTTGTCCTTAGGGGATGTTAGCAATGCCTTGTTTGCTTGAATTCTCGATAAACTTTCCGTGTTTCTTCGCGGTAAACGGTAAATCAGTAAACAAGGTAAGAATTCAAACGCAGAGAATAATTTCGGTTCTTGGTAAACATTTTCGTATAAGCGATAGCAGCATTGTCCTTAAACTTTTTGTCTTCATGTTACGGCGCAACTCACGGTACCTTAATATCGCCTAGCTTGCTAAAATTAGTTACAAGCATTCACTGCACCACCGGCATAGCCCCGAAGCATATATATTACTGCAAGCCCAGCTCAACACTCATTTTATTGTCATATACCTCGCTCACCTTTACCAATTTACTTTTTTGTTTAGAAAACTGTCTTTGCTGATCGATCTGCTCCCTTTGCTTTCGTTCTGTTTCCTTTGCTTCCTTTGGACAGCGCTCGTTTGCGTAGAAATTTAGGGAGCACTTAGAAAGGTGGACAATTGCTCGTCGAGGCACAGCGGCCGGGCAATCCGTCGCCATTCGAGCGATGGAGAATGGAGAACCCGAGCTCATGCGGCTGCTTTAGTTCGGTCCCTCACCGCCGCCGCAGGCATACATGAAGAGCGCTGGAGATGGGCCTGTTGGTTGGCCAATATTCCCCGCCGTCTCTATGCACCGGCGTTGGTGGGCTTTCCTTTCAGAAGGCCGTGCGTGCATTGCTAGAGGAATTAGCGTCGGCGATTTTCAGTTTACCGTCAGTCAGAAAGCCCGGAACATATTTTAGTGGGCACGTTGAAAAACTCACTCCTGGGACCCGCATCTACCGCTTTTGAACTCTCCATCAAGTTACTTGGTTGAGGGATGTTGAAATGGCTTTTTGAATTATTAGCGTTCGTTTTCGAGTCAAGCGAACGCTAGCGTTTCATAGGGGCTCACTATATACTCATTTAAAGCGCTTCGCGCATAGAGCAGCTTACCGCATTTACCCTATTCCAGCGCGTCCTCGATTCCAACGCACAGCCAATACTGATTGTTGGCCATGTTGGTATCTGCTTAATGACATGCTTTGGTCCTAAATAGCACACACACACACACACACACACACACACACACACACACACACACACAAACACACACACACAATGTAAATGAACACTCAACATGTTTGT
This sequence comes from Rhipicephalus microplus, assembly GCF_043290135.1. Lineage (NCBI taxonomy): Eukaryota > Metazoa > Arthropoda > Arachnida > Ixodida > Ixodidae > Rhipicephalus > Rhipicephalus microplus. The sequence continues at coordinate 229,486,828 of NC_134700.1, forward strand.
GCTTGTCATTGAGTGTTCTTTTACTTTGTGTGTCAAAATGTAAATGAACACTCAACATGTTTGTGCTTGTCATTGAGTGTTCTTTTACTTTGTGTGTGTTATTTGCGGCCAAAGTATGTCATTAAGGACCGCCAATTTACGGAAAGGTATGATCTCGGTATATCCTTACCGCAAATAAATTCGGCATGTTTTGCAGCGGCTTATACAGGGTGTCCAAAAAAAAAACACGCAGCATGATTTAAAAATTAATAAACACTGTATGAAGAAGCACACCTAGTAAATATAGTTCCCACTAAACTGTGGTAGCCTTTGCTAAATTTCCTGTTAGGGATGTTTTGTTAATTAGGCCTAATAGTTTTCTAACTCGACAAGTATCCACATAATTATTGAAATGTCAATGACGCATGTAGAGGCAAGCTCAATTGACCTCCAACTGTGCTTTTATTGAAGTATTCATTACGGGTTCATTTTTTCCAAAACTAATTGAAACAAATCAAACAAAATGTTGAAACTAGAACTCGAGACAACCCTTTTACCATCAAGATACGGGAGTGCACTCTGTCTTAATTTTCCTTATCGCAGTGCTCCTGTTTCACGACTCTCTATCCTATACGTGCTGCAGTGTAGTGCCATGTAATTTTTCTTTTAGATTATGTGGGCTTTCTTTATCAGTAAACAAAAAAGCAAGCTCGCAATTAGCACCTTGTTGAAAATGCGCACGTAGATGTCTTCTGAACAAGTCTACGCATGTCTTACTGATAATTTAATGATTTGGCGAGTATTTTTCGAGTCACTCCACCATGGTGGTCTAGTGGCTAAGGTACTCGGTTGCTGACCAGTAGGTCACGGGATCAAATCCCGGATGCGGCGGCTGCATTTCCGATGGAGGCGGAAATGTTGTAAGCCCGTGTGCTCAGATTTGCGTGCACGTTAAAGAACCCCAGGTGGTCGAAATTTCTGGAGCCCTCCACTACGGCGTCTCTCTTAATGATATGGTGGTTTTGGGACGTTAAACCCCACATATGAGTCAGTGTTTGTCGAGTGAGAAATAAGATTAGGGCTGAATAGCTAAAGCTCATGAACGAAAAAGTCTTGCAGATACCACGTACCATGGGAATCAATGAAATGATACCCAATGCAATAATGAAGAATCTTGCTGTTTTGCACATTTAAAATCAACATGATGTTACACCAGGCTGCAGCACTGAGTAAGCATAAGTAGCAACTTTACGCGCATTAAAGTGTCTAGAGCTAGTTTTTTATACTTGCGTAATGACTCTACTACTAAAGCGCTCACTACCAGCACTAGCAGAACTAGGCTGAAATGTTCTTGTTTTACTCTGTTATGTCGGTGACTTGAAGCATGCCGGCGCGCATGCTGAATTTTTGCCTTCCATGCAAGTGTTATGAGGTGGTTGTGTCGATCGTGGACTTACCAGGAATGTCTCATACACTGGCATCTACTGGTGGCTACACTGGTCAAGTTATAGCCTCGATAACGGCAGCATGCTCGTATAGAGATCTGCCATCAGTGTTGTCGAAAAAAAAACGCACTTTGTGGTGTGACGATGCCAATAATAACGCACCATTCGTTAGCGTGTTGCCTCAGCGTCGAGCAACGGTTGAAATAGAGGTTCCTGATTCACAAGAATGCAAGTGTGATTTTTATGACGCTGCTATAAAAGTGGAGTGAACATTGCAACAACTGGAGTTAACCCACCATTACATCTGCATCATGGGTTAACTTATGTAATGTTTAGTGATATCCTATAAAATTAGATAGCCATCAATGAAACAGAAATTTCAGTTACACCGACCTAATACCTGCATAGTGTCTTTTTCCGAAGCAGTTTCTAGACCAGAAATGGCTGCGTGATTCAATACCTGAATGCCACGCAGAAGTCGATTCGGTTCGACGCCTGCTTAGATTCTGATGTTTTATTTTTGCATTCGATGGCTCTACACCACCGATGCCAGTTTCTTTTGACGCTCTAACATTTAAGTTTGTTTGCCTCCCGTTCCATTGAAGATAAACTGTCAATCAGCTGTGGTGTATACCCACGTGTTTGCAAGTATGTGCCACACGCGTCCGGAGGAAAGTGTTGGACAAACTGCGGGACACGATTTTTCCGTTATTATTCTTACAGCGTTAAAAAGCTCGCTTTACAAACGTACCTGTGTAGGCGTCGTTGTATACAGGCGTAAGCGTGTACGTCGTTGGTTGTGAGCGAAAAATCGTCACCTTGTCTGCGACCGGAAAATTGAGAATGATTCGAATACAATACACAATAAAAATTTCCAGGTCCCAGTGAGGACTGAAGCCAGACAGTCTGCGCGGTATGTAGGTGTTCTAACAAAGAGCCACAATATTTGTTCAAGCTGCTTTGAAAAAAAAAACACAATATTAATGCCAAGGAGTATTTTTAACGTATCATATATTTCATCGCAGAAGCGTGGAATTTCACCGAGTATCAAAAGATATCAATTGAGCAATAGAAGATGTTTTACAGGCTTACCAATTTTTAAAGCACCCTGATGGCATAACTATCATCAAAGTCATTGGTTGTGTAAGTTCGCGTGTTGCCTTATAGATTATTTATTGAGTAATGGGCAGATGACGACTGTGCTGGCAATACACATGCAATATTACTTTCAATCCTACTTTACGATAGAGTTGAAACGTGCACTGAGTACAGAGAGAGAGAGAGAGAGAGATGTGACGCAGAAAGACAGAAGAGTTAACTGGAAAGCAAATACTTGGTTCAGAGAACCGAAGCAGGCTACAGCAGGCGATGTGCACGAGGCCAGATTACGCTATCGCGATCTACTCTTCGCTCACGAGTCCACCAATTTTATGTTGTGACCTCACAATTACGTTTCTCAAACTTTCTTACCCACCCATATGAAATTGTAAAGATGATAACCTTTCTAGGGATAGTTGAGTGCCTAAATTTTGGTTTGTCTGTCTTTCTGTTGGTCTGTATGACGTACGATTCAACAACCTGGCGAAAGTTTATGCACTTTCTCAACGACCAGCCATCGTGATCTGCTTGCTGCGTTGACATGTGTGAAGAATGTCAATTAAAATCAAGTCTTGCGCAAGTTAGAAATCAAAATCAATACGAAAGTATTGGGTAGTGCGTTACTTTCTTTCTAAAATGCATCATCATCATCATCAGCCTGACTACGTTCACTGCAGGACAAAGGCCTCTCCCATGTTCCGCCAGTTAACCCGGTCCTGTGCTTGCTGCTGCCAATTTATACCCGCAAACTTCTTAATCTTATCTGCCCACCTAACCTTCTGTCTCCCCCTAACCTGCTTCGCTTCTCTGGGAGTCCAGTTAGTTACCCTTAATGACCAGCGTTTATCCTGTCTACGCGCTACATGCCCGGCCCATGTCCATTTCCTCTTCTTTATTTCAACTATGATATCCTTAACCCCCGTTTGTCTCCTAATCCACTCTGCTCTCTTCTTGTCTCTTAAGGTTACACCTACCATTTTTCTTTCCATTGCTCGCTGCGTCGTCCTCAATTTAAGCTGAACCTTCTTTGTAAGTCTCCAGGTTTCTGCTCCGTAGCTAAGTACCGGCAAGATACAGCTGTTATATACCTTCCTCTTGAGGGATAGTGGCAATCTACCTGTCATAATTTGAGAGTGCTTGCCGAATGTGCTCCACCCCATTCTTATTCTTCTAGTTTCTTCAATCTCGTGGTTAGGCTCTGCGGTTATTACCTGCCCTAAGTAGACATAGTCTTTTGCAACTTCAAGTGCACTATTACCTATCTCGAAGCGATGCTCCTTTCCGAAGTTGTTGTACATTACTTTCGTTTTCTGCAGATTAATTTTAAGACCCACCTTTCTGCTCTCCTTGTCTAACTCCGTAATCATGAGTTGCAATTCGTTGCCTGAGTTACTCAGCAATGCAATGTCATCGGCGAAGCGCAAGTTATCAAGGTATTCTCCATTAACTCTTATCCCTAACTGTTCCCATTCTAGGCTTCTGAAAACCTCCTGTAAGCCCGCGGTAAATAGCATTGAGGAGATTGTGTCCCCCTGCCTTACACCCTTCTTGATTGGTATTCTGTTGCTTTCTTTATGAAGCACTATGGTAGCAGTTGATCCCCTGTAGATTTCTTCCAGAATGTTTATATATACTTCATCTACGCCCTGATTCCGCAGTGTCTGCATGACGGCTGATATTTCTACTGAATCAAACGCCTTCTCGTAATCTATGAAGGCTATGTATAGTGGTTGGTTATACTCTGAGCATTTCTCTATTACCTCATTGATAGTATGAATGTGGTCAATTGTTGAGTAGCCTGTTGGAATTCCTGCTTGTTTGTTTGGTTGATGGAATTCTAATGTTTTCTTTATTCTGTTAGCAATTACCTTTGTAAATGGCTTGTATAGTACAGAGAGCAAGCTGATCGGCCTGAAACTCTTCAAGTCCTTGTCATCTCCTTTATTATGTATTAAGATGACGTTAGCGTTCTTCCAAGACTCTGGTACCCTTCCCGTCAGGAGACACCTCGTATACAGGGTGGCAAGTTTTTCCAACACAATCTGTCCTCAATCTTTCAGCAGGTCTGATGTTACCTGATCCTCACCAGCGGCTTTGCCTCTTTGCATGCTCTCCAAAGCTTTTCTGACCTCTTCTATCATTACTGGTGGGGTGTCATCTGGGTTACTGCTAGTTCTTATAGTATTAGGGTCGTGGTTGTCTCGGCTACTGTACAGATTTCTGCAAAACTCCTCCGCTATTTTAACAATCCTATTCATATTGGTAGTTATTTTGCCTTCTTTGTTTCTTAGTGCATACATCCGACTTTTGCCTATCTCAAGTTTCCTCTTCACTTCTTTGACGCTTCCTCCGTTTTACTGAGCGTGTTCCATTCTCTCCATGTTATACCTTCTTACATCGCATACTTTACGTCTATCAATCAACTTCGAAAGCTCTGCTAGTTCTATTTTGTCTGCTGTACTTGACACTTTCATGCTTTGACGCTTCTTAATTAGGTTCTTCGTTTCCTGGGAAAGCTCGCCAGTGTCCTGTCTAACTACCCTGCCTCCAACTTCCACTGCACACTCCGTAATGATACTCGTCAGATTATTATTCATTGTATCTACGCTAAGGTTGGTTTCCTCACTAAGAGCCGAGTACCTGTTCTGCAGTGACACTCTGAATTCCTGTACTTTCCCTCTCAGTGCTAGCTCATTGATCGGCTTCTTGCGTATCAGTTGCTGTCGTTCCTTCTTCAAGTCTAGGCGAATTCAAGACCGTACCATTCTATGGTCACTGCATCGTACCTTGCCAACTACTTCCACATCCTGCACGATTCCTGGGTGTGCAGTCATTATAAAGTCTATTTTGTTCTTATTTTCCCCATTAGGGCTCCTCCATGTCCACTTGCGGTTTTCTCGTTTTCAGTAGAAGGTATACAAAATCCGAAAATTATAGCGTTCTGTGAATTCTACTAGTAGCTCTCTTCTGGCGTTTCTAGTGCCGATGCCATAATCTTCTACTGCCTGGTCTCCAGCCTGCTTCTTCCCTACCTTTGCATTAAAGTCGCCCATTACCATAGTATACTGTGTTTTTACCTTACTCATTGCCGATTCCACATCTTCATAGAAGCTTTCAACTGAAGCGTCATCATGGCTGGATCTAGGCACGTAAGCCTGTACTAACTTCATCTTGTATCTTTTATTCAGTTTAATTACAATACCTACCACCCTTTCATTAATGCTATAGTATTCCTCTATGTTGCCAGCTATGTTTCTGTGAATTAGGAACCCCACTCCCAGTTCTCTTCTGTCTGCCAAGCCCCAATAGCAAAGGATGTGCCCATTCTGTAGCACAGTATAGGCCTCACCTGTCCTCCTAACCTCACTGAGCCCTATTATATCCCATTTAACACCCTCTAGCTCCTCGAATAGTACAGCTAGACTTCCCTCACTAGATAAGGTTCTAGCCTTAGACGTTGCCAAGTTCAGGTTCCAATGGCGGCCTGTCCGGATCCAGAGATTCTTAGCACCCTCTGCTGCGTTGCAGATCTGACCGCCACCGTGATCAGTTGCTTCGCAGCTGCTGGGGACTGAGGGCCGTGAGTTATTTGACGTATGCATGTGGGAGGTAGTGGCCAGATTCTGCACCAGGGTGGCCAATCTTTCTCTGGTGAGGGAGTGCGTTCCCGGCGGTGGTTACCGGTGAGGCCGCACACCAGGCCTCTTATTGCAGTTCCATCAACACGCGGGTTTTTTTTTTTTAATCCGGTTGGGAACTGCGCGGCACCGGGATTAGAACCACGGACTTCTTGCATGCGAGGCGGATGCTCTAACCACTACGCCATCGCCGCACCCGCACCATTCTAAAATGCATAGATACGTAATACCAGAAACCGCATTGCTCATTATGCTGCGCTGACGATGCAATGCTATGAACGAAACAGCGAGTGTTTCCTATGCTTTACTGAAGCGACACGGTGCTGCCACTTGCCAATGGCTCATCGTTCTATAAATGTCTTGTTTTTTGAAACTATACTGGCAGATGGGGTCCATATTTCACGCAGTGCCTGTTCTGTTCTGTTCTATTCTGTTCTGAACTGTTTTGCTGTGGAGAGGTTCAGGTCCATATTGCCTCTGCTACTCCATATCACAAAGTTCTGCAGCGAAAAAAAAGAATAATACTGAATGGTACCCAAAAATAAACAAACCGAAAAAAAACATAATAGCACACTGAAACCAGTTCAAATATCATGCGAAAACACAGTTTTCTTCCAGCAGTTCATACAGTCATAATCTGTTTACACGCACACCTTCCTTTTCTACTGTCAGTATATGCACAAACACATTTCATATATATCCATCCCTGGCTTTTTATCACAGGCACTTGTCCAGTCCGGTATCCACAAAAAAGTCTGTTAGGAAGATGTTCGCCTTCTTCTGGAGATGCATTTCAGGCGATGGTCCAAGTAGTTTCTTTAATATGAGGGGCCATCTGTCCAAACTTGCTAAGTTGTTCTTTAATTTTTCCCTTTCATTCGCGTATTTTGCGCATCCTAAAAGGGTACATAGAACAATTTCTAACTGCATGACCACAATGGCGTTCCGGTGAGTTGGATCGATGTATCTTGTGCCGGAAGCTGTTTGTGTATCCTACTTCCAATTGAAGTCTGTGGATTAATGTCTCTAAGTGCTGTGGAAGATCTGTCGCTATGAAAATTTTTTTGTGAATCAACTTCATAAAGCATTGTTTCCTTTGATTTAAGGCTATCAAACCATTTCTCCATCGAACAATGGTTAGCTACTTGCGTTAAAAATGTCGAATATCCACCTCAGACATAGGAATTGCGCAATCCCGTCCTTCGTTCGATGCCTTCTTGGCGAGGCTGTCTGCCTCTTCATTTCCCTTTATTTCATTGTGACTGGGTATCCATCGGAATACGATGTCGTGACCCTGCGCTGAGGCATAATCTACAGTTTCTGCAATAAATTGTGCTACGCAGCGCCTACTCACCAATTTTTCCACGCAGAATGTAAAAGAAGCGTTTTATTCTCTCTTTGCAGACAGACAGACAGACAGACAGACAGACAGACAGACAGACAGACAGACAGACAGACAGACAGACAGACAGACAGACAGACAGACAGACAGACAGACAGACAGACATTCTTTCTGCTTGTCCGTACGTCAGCCTGCTTGTCCATCCGTCCGTCTGTATGCTTATCCGTACGTACGTCTGCTTGTTCGTCCGTCCATCCCTCTGTCTGTCTGCCTATCCGTCCATCCATTTGTCTGTCTGTTTATGTTTATCGAAACATCTCGAAGTATGTGAGCGATGCGAGCGCCATCTAGTAAACACTTTACGTACGGGTCGCTACGACAGAGTGCTAGGGCAGAGAAGCCTTTAAGAAGCTTCGCCCCCCGAAAATAGAAAGTGTGCATAGCAAAAAAAAAAAAACTGAAGAGAGCCCCAGTCTTTTGTGACCAATGGCGATGAACACTTTACTGCCTAACGAACGCATGGAAACTCGAGAAGCTAGTGTCTGTTCAGGCGCGAAACAATCAAGGCGTGCTCTCGATGGACGGTCAGTTAAGCACACAAGATTGGCACTTGATTGTTTCCTACATAATTTGATTTCATTCTGGTGTTCATTCTTTGGCCTTTCTCATTCTACTACTGTTTTTTTTTGAGTGCGGGGAGAGAAAGCGAAGGAAGGAGGGGTGATTGCCGCAAAGTGTCGCCACTGCACGAGCGGTCAGTGCGTGCACTACTCGCCTTTGCGTCGCGATCTTTCGCAAGCGTGTTGGCGACATTCAATTAGGCACGTAATTAATCCAAATAGATCGCTTCTATTGCAACTTCCATTAGAGGCGCTTTTCACTATCCAGCACATGCTGCCATTTGAAATTACGAAACTCCTTTCACCAAAGTTTCGTAATTTATGTGGAAGATAATGAGTTCCGTATGTTCACGCATACCACGTATTTGTCTTTTTTACAACTCCCCACTTTTGCGGCAGCCTTCTAAAGGAAGTAATGACAAATTTATTTATTTATTTATTTATTTATTTATTTATTTATTTATTTATTTATTTATACAATACTGCAGGCCAGAAATGGGCCCAAGCTGGAGTGGGGGTGTTACAGAGCCGTTAGAACAATTACACAATCTTTGGCGAGGTAAAAACAATAAACAGGACAATACAAAGTATTTTGAAAACACTGTAAAATATTAATACAAAATTTTACAAGTCAAACATTTGATCAATAGATTTCAGCACATTGTCAGATGAAAGAATTTCATGCGGGAGGTTATTCCAGTCGGTTATAGTGCGGGGAAAAAAAGAATACTTAAAATTGTTAGTGCGCGCAGTGATAGGGAAGGGAATGTTTCGAATAGAAATATTGTTCTGACACAAACAAAATAATTTGTTAAACAAAGCAAACCAAAGATAAATTCTGAAAAGCTCTTTATAAAGGACCCATACGTGGATGTATAGGCAGGATCACATTATTGGAAAGTTACTATAACATTAAGCTTAGAGTTTCTTTCCCTTGAAGTATAGCTTTGCAACAAATTCTTTTCACATGACTAACCAATAGGGTGGCATAGAACCCACCTTAAGCACACAGTTTATTTTATTTATTGAATGTGGAAAGCCAGTGCTATAACCGCTACCGAGGAAGAAGGGAACTGAACACCGCACGTTTCCTGGAAGAAACGACTGTCTACCCCGAGTACTTCCAAACTAATTTCAATACACACTGGCGCATTTTGTTTCATCTGCGATGTCGAGAATTTCAATCTTCATTCTTTCGGTGGAAATATGTGGCGGGGAGGCAACAGAGCTTATAGGAAGGCTAGTGAAGGCGACAAATAAACTACTGCTTCGCCTATGAACTCGGTGTGGTTTAGGGGCCCTTGAGTGTGGGCGGGCAACACCTCAGTTCCTTAAGTGAATGAGCTGCTCGGCTACGCATCTGTGGGATGAGTGTCGAAGTAGCACAACGCGTGTAACAAGAAAAAAAACGCATGCAAAATGGAAGCTGTAAAGATCGTATTTGAATTTGAACGCATTTACGAAATATCGCACCCATGAAATAAGTTCTCCCTTAGTTACCAGAACAAGACGGCTTCACTGACTGGAGTAAAAAAAAAATATGAAATAGAATGGCGGCTGTTCAGTTTCGTAAGCAGCAGCATTTTTATTTGAAGCTAAGCTCCGTGTCCTGGTTCAATTAGTTGCCAAGGCTGAAAAACAAGAAGATGCACGTACCAAAATTTATGCGCACAGTAAAGGAACCCCAGGTAGTCAACATTTACCCGAAATCTAACACCACAGTGGTTTTCACAATCGTATCATGGTTTTGTCGCATAAAATACCGGGTGTGATTAGTTTGCTTCAAGAAGCCAATTTAAACGGTGAAGGTGGACAGTCGATAAGCAGTGACATTCGCTGCATGGAATGTGCGCTAGTGCAAAGAAATTTTACCTGTTTTGAGCTTTACGGTTCGACGTTGCTCTGGCTGATTCATGCAAGTATACGAGGGCTCACCTCTTTTGGCGGAGAGATTGCACATGAGGAAAAGAGCGAGCAGATATAGGTGCATGTTCCACGTGTTAGATTTTGGAAACTTTTCGGAGAAAAAACGAAATGATACGACACACCAGGATTTACGCCAATGTCAGTGCAACCGCCGGTATTCACTATAACGGGGACGCGATTCACACACCACACTCGTTATTTGGTTTCGGTGAGAACAACCAAGCAGCTACACTGCGGCAGCCTCGTAGCGTAACCAACGAGTGCATTCAGCCCTATGCACCTGAGCGGTCCACAGAAAAAACGCATCTTGATGACAGCTGGCGACAACCAGGCGTGAAACAGTCAGTCAGCCAGGCCAACCAGGCCAACAGTCGACCAGGCGTGAAAAAGTCAGCAAAGGCAATGCACGCAGCGGGCCTAGATATTGGTTACCTTTCGCGAATAATCTCAAAGCCTGAAAACGCAGGGAACACGCCAGGTTTGGGCTGCATGCAATAATGCCAGAACTTACCAATCTGTAGCCGTAATTCCAAAGTATCGAGGTGCCAGTGGGCAGCACCTTGTAATAGAATTTGCGATGGCAGCGAATGACCGTACAAAGCGGAATAAATGTGCAACAGCGCCCCAGAAGAATGTTAGGCTTTTTCAACGTGGCCTCACGCTATAGTCATCGCTGTTTTCCGCTGCTTGCGAGGTTACCGTTTTATTCACTGGAAGTTAGAAACGTCGCATTGTTCACGGGTGGGTTGATTTCCCCAGCAAGCAGAACGCGTCGTGTTGCATTTCATTTGCTGTTTTGTTGACAGGTGATGATCATCCTTGGTGACCATTCCAGCTTCTTCAAGCAATTACCATCAACGATAGATATGCATTAATAGCACAGCCCAACAGAGAGCTGTTGATTGATTTGTGGGGTTAAACATCCGAAAACCACCATATGATTATGAGAGACGCCGTTGTGAAGGGCTCCGGAAATTTCGACCACCTGGGGTTCTTTAACGTGCACCCAAATCTGAGCACACGGGCCTACAGCATTTCCGCTTCCATCGGAAATACAGCCGCCGCAGCGGGCCGCTGATTTGATCCCGCGACCTGCGGGTCAGCAGCCGAGTACCTTAACCACTAGACCACCGCGGCGGGGCCAACAGAGAGTGTTAGGGCTATCGTTTCACCCTGTTCGCTGGGCGGGTTAATAATGTGGAACAAAGCGAGCAGCCGATCGGTGATGGCATAATGTTTTTTTAGCTTTACGCAAGCCTCATGATTAAAAAAAACTGCTTGTTCACAAATGCGGTCTAGATGTTTTTCTATAATGACTACAGAAGTTTCTGCTAACACTTTAGGTTAGATTGATGATAATATTGGAGTGGCTAAGTACTTCTAACGACAGCAGTTTTTTTTTTCTAGTCTTCACATCTAGATGAAAAATGTTTGATCTGCAACACTTTTGAACAGGAATCCTTTTGAGATTACGGTTCTTTTCATTAAAAAATAACTCTTGAATAAACGTCAGCCTTTTTGTGCTTTCAATGGACATTCGTAGGCGTTAATATTTTTGTATGCACTCAGCTTGGGAATAAAACTTCCGCAAATTAGTTTTCCTACGTTTTCATTTGCTAAGGTTGTTTATTGCAATAGTTGAGCATTAGGAAACAAGAACTGGTTCCCCTGAAGTTCATTGCAAAAAAATCTATTGTGTTTCTTTTACCGCAAACGAAACACGCATTCTCATTCTTTTTTTTTTAAGCCCTTTGTGAAACAGACAGTTGCGTCTATACTCCCCCAACACCATAACTTCTACCGGCTGTCAATTTCAATGCCCGCAGAAATATTGGAAACAAATTCTTTCTTATCAACCGTATTGACGTCGCTTCACAGAAGAATCATGCGTATACACTATAGGTTTTGTATGAAAAGCACTCATAAAGATTCTTTTTCTCGTGGCACTCGTAACACTATCATGCAGTATTACAATGCAGTGATGCGATAATGCAATATTGTCACAAATAAGCGCACTTTGAGACGACAAACTAAAACCACGGTGCCATCAGTACACTCGGTAGAGCACGCACACGCATCACAAGACGCCGCAAGTGCGCCCCCAGTTTCGTTATACAGCCGCAGACCACCCACGGTCTCGGATCCAACGCCGGGCAAAGCCTCAAAACGATACAGTTTCATACAAGAATGAAATCTGGCGCTGCGATCAAGTACCTCCATGGGAATCGTGGAAAGTACAGGCTTCGGATTGTCGACGGGTCTTTTTCCACAGTCTCAGTCTCCTTCTTCGCGCAGCGTGTGTAGTGGGGTGTGGTGAAAAGCACTGAAACAGTGCCTTTGTTCTACAAAGAGGCTGAAGATCACTCGGCCTGAAATTTTCTGCGGCTTTAGAGTATTGCAAGTTGTATTTGACAGTTCAAGCGAAACGTCGTACTCACCGCTTCGCATAGATGCAGCGTCTCAAACCTATGCAGAATATTACATCAAGTTCACGTTTTTTTTTTTTTTGTAAGCGCGTCTTGCCAAAACTAGTTTATATCAACTCCAAACCGAAGGCCAAGCTAAGTAGACGCACCGGCACGCTGCTCTGACTCGTCTTTATAACGGAACGAGAGGTGTGTTGGGGGCAGTATACTTGGACGGACGCCCTTGGCATCGCAGCAGACGGAACGTCAAGTGTTGTCAACTAATAATGTAATGTTATTTTCATAAATATATAATGCGCATTTTCAAGGGCAATACAAACATGTTTGTTTCCAAATGTTGTAAAAAAATTCATTGAATCTTGATGCCAATCTGGAACGCATTGGAAGAGCAATGCGTATACTCTGGTGGTGAAATTTGTCTATGTTTCACTTCTACCTCATTGTCATGAAAACAGAAAAAAAATGAAGCCCGTTTCAATTAGATCTAGCTTAATAATGCTTTGTTTTACGCTCGGCAAACAAGCGCCGAGAATTTCAAGAACGTAATTCGTCCGAAGCAAATCTCAAGCTTGTGTTTCCCATAATTCCCATGGGGGTACAAGCGCCGCTGATGGAGCCCGCGTAGACACCAGAGCCAGATTCCCCTCTAGGTATATGCTCCGAACGAAATCCACGCGTCTCCGCGAAGATGATGGAGAGTTGGCGATGACGAGTGGCCGAAGGTAGGTCCTGAGGTCTATAATGTCTACGTTACGGTCACCGACTGGTTGGACGGTTGGTTGGACAGACAGGTGGACATGCACACACAGGGATGCACAGATGCACGTACCGACAGATGCAGTGACGAACAGATATAAAGACGGACGAATGGGCAGATGAACGGCGCTGTTGGTAATGTTTTGTGCTGCCATATACTTGACTGGTGCTTGCATAAAGTTAATAATTGTGCTCAACGCAGACGACAAGACTCGGCTCGAAGGGGCGTTGCTTCTAACACGCTAAGGCACATGCTGCAATGCTCAGAAGCGCCACCATGAGGAGACTCGGTGAGGACATCTGGCCTATTCTCTAAGCTTTCGCTTTGCTACGCGCCGAACAATCAAGTGGACTATTCGTAAAAACCATGCGATAACGGGTGGTTAGCAAGATTTTCGAATCAGTGAAGAAGATACGTTGTACTATTTAGTCTTGTTTTATGACGTCGTGGGGCCAGTTGACCTAAAAAAAAAATCGAGGGATGATGCCGAAAGGGCATCAGCATCGCCGACGAGGCATAAAACGGGCCAACGACGAAAGAGAACAACGACGATCAGCTCCATACTTGCGGACCACTTTTTTTTTTTGGCAATGAAGCGAAGGCTACAGCGACAGATCACGCGTATTCTACTACCGCTAAATCTATTTCCACAATGGCGTGCGTACTTCCTACGTGAGATATTCAATTTTCTCTTTCATTTTCTACATGCAGCCCTGAGATGGAAGCCCGCACACATAATAGAATATTTCTATTCATTTGAGGATGTCCAGCCTTTCACGTGTACCTAAACCCTAAGCGGTGACTCCTCCGTCACATACAACGCTAATTGCGCGAAGCCATCACTTTCAACAGCGGTGCAAAAGTCGGTCAAACCGGACTACTTGGCGTAGGAATACACGTGCAGAAGCTCCGCACCCATGTTTTTGCTTTCATTGCCAAGAAATGTTTTCCGCGTGTATAGAGCTTGAGCGAGTGTTTGATGGAAAATAAACAGTCGAGATGTGTTTCAGGAATAGTGGACTGGACACGTTTGGTGAATATTCAAGACTGTAGATGTTCTATAATAGTTTGTAATGCATGATATTGAATTCGTACGTAATTTGTTCGTTCCCGTTGTTTTAAACACCGTATAAGTTATATAGCGAGTTGTAATTGAAACCAGCGTGCATGTCCGGGTGCTGCTTGTGCTCTCTTAAATGAGAAAATATCTCGTTTGTGTAGTTAACCCTTGGTTGTGACTTGGTCTTTGGACGTACACCCTTTAATTGTCCGCAATTTCCTGGTGCGTTTCATGGGGCCAAGACGTCAACCCTTGGAATCTGCCCGGCAATCGCCTTCCATGAACGGGATCAGTGACAATATGCGTCCTTCAGCTGAAACGGATGCCGCGGATTCGCTTAGGCTTTCGTTGTGTCATTTTTCTCTCTGCCGGTCAAGATCCTCCCCATTTCCTACATTTATTTTTGGTTACCTTTCATTCTTCGTGACGCCAGTTAATCGGGTTTATAGGGGTGACCTGAAAATTTGTCATCTTGTCCTTTACCGCACCTAGTATCATCCGCCTAACTTCACCTCTCGACATCGTCTGCCTCGAGCTTTAACAAAAGCACACTTCCGTCATAAAAGGAACCCCGTGTGTCCTTCTTTCCTTTTCGTGCACTTCAGGCGACAGCCTTTCGAAATGCCATTTTTCTCTCGCCGTGCTTTATGTTCTCTGTTCGTGTGTGGCTCTACGCTGCCTCTCGTGATAGACAGCCGATGCCGACATCGTAATTTCTTTTTTTTCTCGGCTCCAACGGGATAGAAAAAAACTTAAACAAAAACCATCATTTTCGCCGAAGCCCACCAAGACCACACGAATTGCCACACTTGGAGAAGGCACATCAAGCAGAAGCCAAGCTGCACATCGAACCACGTAGTGGAGAGGTCATGTGCAGGAACTCGGTCAACCTCCACTGTCTCCTAGGCTTTTCTTTACATTGAAGCAGCACTGCAGAAAGACATGCCGATAGTGGGCTGTGATGTCCACCATAGGGCTTATCTTGGCACGTTTCATGAATGCATTGTGCGAGGCAAGCGCTGGCATCTCTCTCACAGATTACGGGAGCACCCTATTGATATGTTTTTTTTTTTCGCACAACCATCCTTCATCTCCGGGATGCGCTTTTATTTCAATGCGTATCTATATATCACGTTCATCTACGAAAGAAGCCAGAGCAGCTGCTGCAAATAAATGCCTAAACATAATTTCTTGGTGTATTTAAAGATTTTTACTTGAATAGAACGACAATTTCAAAGAAAATTGCCAGAAATAGCTCTGTGGTGTGCTTGTTCACATACTGAACGGCTATGTCACTCTTAGTGCATAAATTTGTCGGATATGGTATTAGTAACTCCATGTATTTTGCAGTATTACTGATATTATTTAGAGCAATTTTACTAATTAGCTACATTTAAAAAAGCTCGTAAGCGAAAACTTGCATTTATGTTACAATGTGACGCTAAGCATAATCAAGTGAACTGCCCAAATTGCTGGGCCGTCTGAAGTCAAAATTGAGAACGACCATACGACAAAGCCACGTGCTACCAAACCTTCCCATTCTTGTTGGTCCGCACTTTTTCGTGATTCCAAAGGCATTATAATGACGCAGTTTCCTCATATAAAATTTGCATGAAGTTTGTTGAATCCATTCTTCATTTGCTCTAATAGGCACACTACGACTCCAGTAGCACTGGTAGGCATATTATTTTGTTATTGCAAATATCTTTTACAAAAACAACAACTAAGAAAATGTGTAAATTTCGCTTTGAAACGCAAGTTTTCAAACATAGAGCCTTCTTAAGACCTTAGGTGTGCCCATCAAACGTTATAGTTTCTTCAGAAACCTGCTCCCTACGACGACATCATGGGCCAGTCTTTTTCATAACATTTAAATTCGAAGCATTTCTTAGCAAACTTCGGCGACTTTCAGGATATCTATCTATCTATCTAGTCGCTTACGTCTAGGTGCTCTCATCTAACCCCCTTAACTTGGCGTGAGCCAAATTTATCACGGGAGGGTAAGATGGTTTGACGAATATGACGGGCTGATCGAGACATGAATAATGTCACGATCCCGACACGTACGTCGGCAAACGCTTCCCGCCAGACAGTGGCACATACCTACTGGCGGCTATGTGCTGCTACTATGCGGGTATGTGCCACATGTGATAGAAAATTTGTGTCTGCCCAGGAACGACGAGAACAGACATAGGCAATCAATCTTAACGCACGAGAGTTAAGAAATACCCTATATCGGTAGCGTCATCCCGACAAATGCAAATAATAAATGTCAGGGTCCCAGCTTGAATCGAACCCAAGCATTCTGCGCGGCAATGAAGCATTCTATTACAGAGCTAAACCAAGTCTCGGAACTATTGTTCAAATAGACGCTAACCATCGTGAACCGTCAATAGTGATTGCAGTGCTGCCTACCAAATTTTATAAGCATTACAGATGTACTCTCTTGATACAGCCGTCACGTCGTGTTAATGTCAATTGTGGTTAAGTTCCATGCGCTGAAGCTGATTTGTGTAGCTGTATTTAGGGCCAGCATCCTTGCGAGCATCAGCCCTTCATATCAGCTTCTGGTGTTGCTAATACGACTGTTTCAGTTGGCATCGTTGCACAAGTTCAAGTAACTGGTTATATAAACATCTGCAACTCTTCAACATATGTCTGTGCGTGCAACATTTATACATATATTTAGCGTCAGTTCATGGCGTGTCGCTATACAAAAAAATGGCAACACGGTTACCTTGCCTCTGCATGCTTCGCATAACGTCGATTCCCAGATACGTGAGATCTGCCAAATTTTTCACCAACAAATGAGTTCAACCTGCTAATATTTCAAACTGCAATCCAGTTACGCCTGCCCCGCTGTGGTGGTCTAGTGGCTAAAGTACCCGGCTGCTGACCCGAAGGTCGCGGGCTCGAATTCCAGCTGTGGCGGCTGCATTTCCGATGGAGGCGGAAACGTTGTAGGCCCGTGTGCTCAGATTTGGGTGCACGTTAAAGAACCCCAGGTGGTCGAAATTTCCGGAGCCCTCCACTACGGCGTCTCGCATAATCATATGGTGGCTTCGGGACGTTAAACCCCACGTATCAATCAATCCACTTACGCCTGACTAAATTCGCAAGTAGGTTTCGACCCGTGTCTAGATTAGGTGGGGTGCCTTCGGTTATTCCTGTAGGATGCGACGGGCGATTCGTGGAAGTCGAAAACCCACCCGCCTGCGCGTTGAGGGCGTAAAGTTGGAGCATGTGGTGGAATCATATTTCAGCGAAAATCGCCTGGCACCGACTGCACGCTATTCAAGGAAGGATTGCGTGTTGGAGTACCGTTTGTAATCAACAGATTCTGCCTTCGGAGTGCTATACGCATGCATGCCGTAACCGACGAAAGGTGTTAATTATGCATGGCGCGTGCAAGAGAACGCACTTTCACACGTGGAAGGAGGCCGTTTGCGAAAAGGAAAGTGCTTTGTTGCTGCGATAATGCGTGCGAACTAAAATATTGCACCGCGGGAAGAAAGTACGCAGAAACTATGAGGAAAAGGTTACTAAATATGAATCATAGTAGAGGGCTGATGATGATCGTAATAATCGGGATGGTTATGATTGATGTCCTAGTCCGGCAGCACATTCGGGGTCCTGTTGCAGGCTGCTTGGTTGAAACAGGCCGCTTGGTCGACAAGGCGTGAGATGAACACACTCTTCCACAGCTCATGGCTGACAGCCGAATGCGAAGTTAGAATTTTGTACAGTCAAGTGCACATGCGTTGATTTGCACATGATTGCTGCAGCAACATGATGACTGTATAAATTAGTCTAGCGGGGCCTCTCGGGTAACTAAAATATTGCAGTACTAGTAAATGGCCAAAGCACAATCTTCACATTTGCTAGTGAAGAAAGTTCAGCAAGTTCAAATGGAGGAAGATTACGTATATATGCAAATGTTGATACAGTAAGAGTGCAAAATTGGGTCTTCGATCTAAAATGCATGCCAGAAGAGAGATCATCTCTCTGATCACATTCCATTTAAAAAAAAAATGTCCCGGTTTCCCTGGAAGAGCATAGCAGTGAATGCGACAGCAAAAATTTGAAACACCATAAGAAAAACCACCAGCAGCTTACTCACTTCTTTAGCAAGCACGGCCGCTGCAGTGAACGAAGTGACCTTCGTACGGTCTATGGCTACAACACAAACTTTCCGAAGAGGGCAGAACGCGCACGAAAAACTATCAGCCGTTTGTGGATTTTATTCCTCCTCGAGCACTGAGTGAACATTAATTTTGTTTTTGTTCTTTATGACAATTAATTAAATATTTTATCATTGAGTTGGATTATACAATGAAAAAAAAAATTACACCATATTCACGGAGGAAACACAACACACACCGAGGGCGACTAGAACAAGAAATGCATAGGTTAGATACTGAGCGATCATTCGGGTTGAATAAAATACTAGGTCCATGGCCATCCAAAACAAACGGCAAAGCAATGAAGGAGCTGCAACAGTTCTTCGAAGAAACGAAGATTTGTGATGAATACTGAGGGGACAAAAGTTAAAAGTGAGCGTGTGGTCTACGTGTTTGTTCTGCCCATATAGGAGAACTTGACCCATGTAGGACTGTATATATGTATATATGCTATTGTTTTTTTCATATTTTTATCTGTACCAATTAGGTGGAAAGGGGTAGCCGTCGCCAAGTAATGGTGATGAAAACTCCTTCGTTTATTTTCTATTTCGATAAAAAAAAAGAGGGAATGATAATGAGCGGGGCGAAGCGACCGTCCGTCCGTCTGATGCGTGCTGTAGTGTGATAGGAGCGGGCGGGTTGGCGAACACACAGATGGATAGACGGTCGGTCGGTCGGTCCATCCATCTGTCCACTCCTATCACACTAAAGCACGCATCGGACAGACGCATAGACGCTTGCTTCACCCCACTTATCGTCATTGCCTCCTTGGATAGGCCGTGAATTTGTATACGAAAATCACTAACGCCATATAGTGATATTTATTTCCAAGATGACATACACACCACGCCATCTAGTGAGTAATTCCTAGAGCTAACTACAACTAACTAGCACTTTAGCATACAACTACTACGAGGGAACGGCACACATCCTGAGGAGCTTCGCTTCTAAATATTCACACAGGCTCTGCTCAGGGAGTTGCCCGAATGAAGTCACAGCTTGCAGTTTTATCATAAGAATTCTTGTAGTTGTTGTGTTCCCTGAAAAAAAAAAACATTTTGTGTGTGGAGTCGGCATGGCATCTTTCATCGTGTTCGCAGCCTTCGGCAACGGCCAGAGCGGCGCAACGAGAGGTCCACCAAGCTATCGAGTTATAAAGCCCATAGAACTACAGATATCAGAACATAACTTCCAAACTGCGCCGGGCTGAGAATGATACTTGTTCAATGTATTTGGTATGATCAGCTCATCTATGAAGTTTTAACGGTAGAATAAGTGTGTGCTCATGCAATGCTCACCAATATTTTCCTCAACCGTTTATGCATTTGGGCAGTGATACCCTGAAACATCTACATGTAATGTCGGTATTGCATCGGTAGGGGAATCTTTCACCCGATGGCTGCAGTACCACGCTTATGAATGTTACTTCTGGGAAATGGTAAATGTATGCCAACAAATAATAATTATCCAAAGCTTACAGGTAAAAATGAAAGAAACTGGACGCGGGGACATAATCCTGCTGTCCTATTCACCACGAAAAAAATCGACAACACCAGGCTGTCTCCGTTTTGCCAGTTTGCCGATGTAAGAGAATAATATAAAATAATAATAATAATAATAATAATAATAATTTCGGCAGATCCCACGAACCTGGGAATCGACGTTATGCGAAGCTTGCGGAGGGAAGGTGACCTCGTTGCAATTTTCTTATTGAGCGACACGTCATAAAATGACGCTAAATATATGTACAAATGTTCCACGCACAGACATATGTTGAAGAGTTACAGATTTTTATATAAACAGTTTTTTGCACTTGCGCAACGATGCCAACTGGAACATGGGTATTAGCAACACTAGAAACTGATACGAAGCGCTGATGTTCGCGAGGATGCTGGCCCTGAACACTGCTACATAAATCGACCTCAGCGCATGGCAACTAACCACAATTGACGTTAACCCGACGTGACGGCTGTATCAAAGTTTTTTAAAATTGGGTAGGCAACACTGTAAACACTATTGACTCTTCACGAAGATTAGCGTCTATCTAAACAGTAGTTCCGAGGCCTGGCGTAGCTCCGTGGTAAAATGCTTCATTGCCACGCACAAGGCTTGGGTTCAATTTCAGCTGGGACCCTGACATTTATTCTTTGCATTCATCGGGTCGACCTTACCAATGTCGGGTATTTCTTAACGCTCGTATACGTTAAAATTTCCCATGAGTGTTCTCGTCTTTCCAGGGTAGATACCAAGTGTCAATCACCTGTGGCATATCCCCGCATGCCAACGGCACATACCCGCCCGTGGTATGTGCCACTGTCTGGCGGGAACTGTTTGACTACATACGTAACAGAATTGTGACATTATTCATGTCTTGACCAGCGCGTCATATTCGTCAAACCATCTTACCCTCCCATGCTAATTTTGGTTCACGCCAAGTTCACGGGGTGATCACGAGAGCACCCAGTCGTAAGCGGCTAGGTAGATAGATAGATAGATGGATAGATAGATAGATAGATAGATAGATAGATAGATAGATAAATAGATAGATAGATATGCTCAAAGTTGCCGAAGTTCGCCAATAAATGCTTCGCATATAATAATAATAATAATAATAATAATAATAATAATAATAATAATAATAATAATAATAATAATAATAATAATAATAATAATAATAATAATAATAATAATAATAATAATAATAATAATAATAATAATAATAATAATAATAATAATAGCAATGGGCTCTGCTTCAAAAACGTATTTCTTGAGTGGTGTTTAAAAAAGTAGTTGACGATTTAGAGCACTAGGTGCTCTACTATGGGAGAGCTGTGTGCCCTCCCTGAGATAAATTATCCGAGAAGTGCACGATTATTCAAGTCTAGAGCTGATTGTGTACATGGAAAAATCAAGAGATACCACCGAAAGTGTTACACGTATGAGCTAGCCATCTGTCGCCACTGTGTCGGGAATGTTCTTGTCGTGTGTACCGACAAACACGGGGAGTACATGCCAACTCCGAAAAGAACAAAGATCGTTCTCTGCCTTTCAGCTTGCTTTTAGTCGTCTTTGATCCTTCCCTGAGCGGGACATGTTCCTCTGGCTTGTTGGGCCCCATGGCGCAAGCACTCATAAATGTTATTGAATAGCGTAATACGGAGAGAACAGAGAAAAAAGATGAGAATATAAGATACAAGTCGAGAATGCGATAGATTGAGGCGTAGCCGCAAAGTGAGGGAAAGAGTGAAAAGAAAAAAATGGAAGAGGTAAATGAATGTAAGAACATGCCATTACGTAAACAGACGTCTGTGGGATAGCGTAGTTTTTATTTAGAGCAGTTGAATATTTTTTTTACTTTCTGTTTCATGACGGTGGCCTGCCTTTCCAAGCCTCGTAACACACTGCCGGAAGGCATACTCTGGCATGAACCACCAGGAAAGGTCAAGTATGCATTTCTGAGATGCTACATCTCTTTCCACTAACAGTAGAAAAGAGGAACGACGAAGCAGAAAAATGAAGGCAGAGAGAGAGAGGGGGGCAGGGAGAATAATGTAATGCCCAGAGGAAGGAAGGTGGCTAAGAGTAAATGAAGCGATGAGTTGGAGAGCTGCGTTGACAACGTAACACACGCTGGTTAGGACCATCTTCTGAAGGTTAGAGAAGCACAAGATGCGTCAAGAACTGCGAGGATCGGAATATGGGCTGGACGCAAGACATTAGGCTGAGCAAACTTAAATGAATGCTGCTGAGTAATGCCACGTTACAAAATATTCTATTGCTGCTGCTTTCTGTGAGAAGGGGGAAAAAAGAAACGAGTCCTGAGCAACAAACGCACTCAGCGAAAGGAGACAGCGTCGTATCACAAAAGTTCCAGTGACAGGCATGGGATCCGGATACATTCGTGGGCATTGTTTGCCGAGGGGAAAAAAAGCTGGACAGACAACCAGACGGGGAAGAACAAATTCTCGCTCCAGGTAAAACGCTGAAGGCCGGTAATGGCATTCCACGTAAACACAAAACTTGGCCCAATTATCAGGAACGACCGTCGAACGCCAGACAAATTCCGCTACCTGCGCGAATGAAGAGAACTCTGAAAGAATATTCTTAAGAAAGAGAAAGGAGGGATAAAGTTGATGTAATGATGATGAAACGAGAAGGAATTAATCGCTTTCTTTGCGCATGTTCCTCTCATTGATTTAGGAGCCTTCAGAACATCCTCAGTAAGATTGATGCTCATTCCAAGATAATTAGTGCTTTTGCATGCTCTTTATTTGAGACAGTTCTCTTCAGAAGGTTCATTACAAAAAAAATGTAAGTGAAAAAAAAATTAGAACAATCGGCCGCATTGTTTTTTGGGTTGTGATGTGCTCCGCACTCATCGTTTGAAAAAAAAAAACAGTGAAGGTATATAAAAATGCTGCATGCATATTTGAAAACAAACAACTTAAATCTTTTAAAATGTATAAGGAAGGTAAGAAGAAAACGGAAACGAGAAAAGAAGCGAAGCTGAACGGTTACGTACCCTGCGCCTGGAGATTGGAAAAAGGGTATGGATAGATGAGAGAGGGGGAAGCAGAATAATAAAAAAGATAAAACAGAGGCAGTGAATTGCCTGTTGCGCTCGAGACTGATGTATAAGCCATAGGCGGTCGCACAAACCCGTCTTTCACTTAAAGCACAGAAGTGCGTTCACTGCGTCGAGGGTCGACAAGAAATAGAGTGGTGTTCTATGTTACTACCTGCACAGAAAGTATCAAATGGGAATCTTAGAACCACTCCTTTAACTTCTTGGGTCAGATCTTAGTGACTGCCACTTTCGTCTATCCTATGTTTCTTTCTTCCATCATATGTTTCTTCCATAAATTGTTTCTTCTATTCAGAGTATAAGGTAGCGAGAAAGGCCTATCTAGATCTTCGAGAAAACCTGGATGCTTAAGCGGCGCCAGAGCACACAAAAAAAGCGCATTTTACTGGTGGTTCTTAGGCGTATATGTTTTTCTCGAATTTATCTCATCAACACGAACTGCGCTATTTGATACATATGTATATGACAAGCGGGCTCCACCGAAGAGCGGCCACTCTGATTCATCGTTTAAGGTTAGGTGTGGCATTTACGAAATCGTATTCTTTCCTCATTGGGATGGCCTGCAATGCTTTCTGCGATGCCTGTAATTGTGAGGAGACGCTGCGCGAGATACTGCGCGACTGTCCGTTCTACAATGTGCGGAAACAATTTCTGGCGTCTAATATAGCGAACCTTCGCAACAGACAATTGCCTGCTAAATCATTTCTAGCATGTCGTCGGCAAATGAGATTGCAGCTGGAGGTGACCAAGGAATTGCTGATGTTTTTGAGGAAGAAGGACCTGGTCAAGTGGCTGTGAGAGGGATGTCACGTTTTCACGCATTGGCAGGTTGATGGACCCTTACTGATTAGGTGCTAGTGCACGTGCTGAGTGATTTGCTGTCTTGCTGTTCCTTTCCACTCTTTCTTCTCCTTTTTTCAACCTCCCCCATTCTCTTCCCACGTGTAGGGTAGCAAACATGTTATCCTGGACTGGTTGACAACTCTACCTTTTGTCCTCTACAATTCTCTTGTTTCGAAGTTTTGTACTGACATGGCCAGAAAAAAAGTTCAGCTAAGTACCCGTATCATCGTACCGGCTCTATTCCAAAACGCCGAAATAAATTGATCGGGCATATTAACGTTATTCAAATGTTGGTTTTTTCCACGCTAAGCATCCCGGATCAGCTTAGTTGAATAGAATTCTATTCATTTGGTACGCGAATGCAATAGCGCATATTCGAACTACCAAATATTTTTTAAATATTTTTTAATAATCAGCAATGATAAAAAATGCTCGAAGGAATGAGTCACTTAACAACGAAAGGCAACTTTCCTTTATTTCATCATCGAATTACCCACATGCAAGCAGCCCTTGTAAGTACGGTACTATCAACGCTATACTGATCAAAAGATGAAGGCGTTCCGCAGCGTAGGCTAGACAGGCCGGAGTTTAGCAGTTTTGCGCTGCTTACCTAGAGCCGTGCTGGGCATGCCCGAAGGGCTGACGTCGCACAGTGTCCAGCTGGTGCCGGAGAAGGCGTGGAAGCTCCAGGAGTGGCGTGTCACTATAGTGCGCCGGCACTTGACTCGTGTGAGCTCACTCGCCAGTCCAGCCGTCTGTACATCTGTCTGTTCGTCTGTCTGTCCGGCCGTGCGCCCATTCTTCAGTCTGTTCATCCGTAGATCCCGCTGAGTATATCCTAGCATAACCGAGCTAAGCCACTGCTAATTATTCTTCTTTTCACTCCAGTCAACAGTTTCTTGAAGCGGCAGTGTAATCAATCCACTACCTTCCCGATGGCATTCAAGGTGATGGTAACTGATGAAAATTGCTTGATGCTTATGTATCGGCTTTATAATGGTGAAGCTATCACGCTTTTCAATGGTAGAAGCGCGTGGACTTTGTGATGATAGTACACGTTAAAGAACACCAGAGAGTCAGACCGAAAGGGAAGAAAAAGAAAGAGAATTCTAGTATTTCTTCCAGAAAGAACTTCACAAAATAGGAAAGAATAAGTATGAGGCTCTACCGTAACTACATTAATAATTCCGTCCATTAAACCGCATTGAGCCTCACGTCAAACCCCACATATAAATCAATAAAATCTATTCATTTTATTCCCAACACCTTAACTGCTCCACTTGTGCTTTGAAGAAGATCGCGCCTGCTAGTCTCTTAGCTCTGAGTGAAAAGGGACACCGACTTGAAAGTAGAGTCAGGTGATCTGACGGATTAAATTTTGTGAATAAAATGAGAAACAACAAACACATCTAATGGATTCCCGCGTTCGGTAAAAGCGCATTAACAGCAGGAGAGACGTTCGAAATACAAACACGTAAGTGAAGCGATGTGCATATCCCGTATATATGACAGTAAAGCGAAATCAACTTAACCTGGACAAATAATTGATGGGAAAAATTATTGACTCTTACTTAAGAGCGAAAAGATCATTTTACATGTATATATTTTTTCGCGTATGCTTATGTTTATTTCTGACTGGTGTTATTTATACGTCTGGGAAGGCGCACCGAATTCATTTAAACTGTCACCACGTGACACCAATAGAGATTCGAATAGCCTTTAACTGGTGACGACGTAACAGAAGGAGCATTCATAATATAACTTTTCAATTAGACTCCCTTCGTCTTAACGTTCCCCTTTTTATCCTTCGTTTTACATTCAACGTACTGATCGATATTAGTGATTTCACAAAAGCCAGTAATAAGAAGTGCCGGTAGTTTCTAAATGTTAGTTGAATTTGATGCCTGATTTATTCACTATTTCTAGACAATAATATTGTCTAGGGTTCTACATCTCAGCGTGTTGAGAACGCTTGCCAAGAAGGCCTCGCCTGCAGCCTGGAAAATACCATAGCGGAAGCTATGCAAGCGTCCAAATGTAAATTACCATTTTCGTCAAAATAACACAGTTTGACATCGAACTGGAAAAATTACGAGCTATACGAAGGCGTGCTGAATGACGATACAGACGCACAAGATCAATTTACGATCTGAGGGAAGCAAGGCGGCTCCAGAAAAAGATTCAACGACGCATTTAAAAACTGGAGAGCGAACGCTGAAAAGCATTCTGCGAATCTCTAGACCGTCATAAACCGCTGTCATATATCTGGAGAACAGTTCGTGGTCTTCGCTCCTCTCCGCAACAACGGCACCATTTAAAACCTTTGGCACTCCATCATGAAAAAACAGAACTCGAGGGGGCTGAAGAATTTTGCACGAGAGTTGCCGGGAATATTATGAACGAGAGCATCAACGCCGTGATCGTTCCTGAGACGCGATTACCAGAAATAGACATTCCGTTCACCATGGAAGAACTGGAAGGTGCGTTAGTCACTTCTAAGCGCATGTCATCGCCAGGTCCTGATGGTATTACTTATAGTGCGTTGGGACACCTTGGACAAAAAGCCAGAAAAGAACTTTTAACATGCTTCAACAACTCCTGGATCAGCGGCAGTGTTCCCCGAGAATGGAAAATAAGTCGATTAATACCACTTTTGAAATCGGGAAAATCACCATTGGACTTGACAGCGTATCGCCCTATTGCCCTCGCAAGCTGCCTCGGAAAAGTGATGGAAAGAATGGTTCTATTTGGTCTCGAGTGGTACTTGAAACGATACACCAAATACCCTTCTTGCATGGCAGGCTTTCGTCGGGGCCGCTCCTCCATTGACTGTGTCCTTGACTTATCGACATTTGTTCAACAAGAAAAAAGTCGCAAGCGCATATCAGTGGCACTCTTTCTTGACGTGAAGGGTGCATATGATAATGTAGCTCAAGATGCCATCCTCACTTCTCTCGCAGCAATGGGCATTGGTGGACGAATGTTTCAATGGATAAAAGATCATATAACTGGCAGGGGATCCTTTGTACAAACATATGAGGGTACAACTGCCCAACATTACACCTACTGCGGAGTACCTCAGGGAGGTGTTTTAAGCCCCACATTGTTCAATGTGGCCCTCATTGGTCTGGTGAAGGTTCTGCCAAAGTCGGTGTGCCTATCTATATACGCCGATGATATTTGCCTCTGGAGTGCTGCAGTTACTCGCCCTCAGGTGCGTGCACGAATACAGCGGGCAGCAACCCTCACAACAGCCTACCTTCAGAAACAAGGCCTAAATATATCAACTGTGAAGTGCGCGTTGATGGCGTTTACACGCAAACCAATGACGCCATACCCTGTTTACATCAATGGGCAGAGTGTCAAATATGCACGGACGCATCGTTTCCTGGACATAATAATCGACAGAAGTCTTTCGTGAAGCCCACATTGTGCGTACTTGAAGAAGAGACTGCTATCTATTGTGCATATCATGAAATTCTTGTGCGGTAAAGCATGGGGTACTTCTGTGGCCTCCATGCTACAGCTGTACAGGGCCCTATTTCTGGGTCTATTGCGCTACAGCTTGCCGGTACTGACTAACACTTGCAAATCGAATAGTCATTCATTGGAGAGTTTACAGGGTCAGGCACTGCGTATCTGCCTAGGACTGCCCCGATGCGCTTCTACTTATGCCACAATCATGCTTGCCAAAGACCATCCGGTCAGGACATATATAGCTGTGGATTGCCTCAGAGCGCACATTCGACATGCTAGCCGTGTCCCCGACCACCACTTGGCCCTTCTACCTTCCGGAAGACCACGTGCTACGTTTTCAGACGTCATAGCCAAGCACCTAAACAGCATTCCATCAGGATATACGCCAGCTGCGAGAACGGCATGCCCTTTGTGGTGCCTCGACCAGCCGCAAGTACGTCTAGAAATTCCGGGAATCAAAAAGAAAAGCAGTCACTCCAGAGTAGCATTGAAGCGAGCAACACTGCTATTATTACATGAGTTGTACTTAGACTGAACGCAGATATGCACTGATGGGTCCGTCTCATCCAGCAGCTCATCAAGTGCCGCTGTAATTCCAGCTGCAGAAATGACAATCAAGTTTAAGTTGTCGCATATGACTACATCTACGGCATCAGAGCTTGCTGCTATAAGGGCTGCTTTACAATATCTCGTTCAAGAACTTCCAGGAAAATGGGTCATATTCTGTGATTCGAAGGCAGCGCTTCAGAGTTTGCAGTCTGCCATGCGTAGGAGGAGCCATGACCAACTGGTACAAGAAATAAGACATTGTCATCATGAAGCTCTAGCACGAGGGCATGATATTATATATCAATGGCTGCCTGGAAATATCGGTATTACCGGAAATGAACTAGCCGATGATGCAGCCCGCTCAGCCCATGAAGAAACCCGTGTAGTCCCGATTCCTCTATCAAGGAATGATGCAGCAAGACAACTTTACCTGCTGGCTCGAGATCTCACACGCACGTTCTGGTCGTCTACGAGCTTCCAAAGGTGTCGATTTTATGAATTGGATCCTTCGCTCAAGCTAAAGCTACCATCACAACTTTCCCGCTCCGATGCGACACTGTTATGCCGCCTTTGGTTGGGTGTTGCATTTACAAAGGTGTACTCCTTTCGCATTGGTATGGCAGACACTCCTACATGCGACTACTGCGAAGCTGAAGAGACCATGGAACACGTCCTGTGAAGCTGCGCTTGCTACGACACACAGCGATGCCAGCTCCGGATGGTTTTGAATCGACTTGACCCCGGACCATTTTGTGTGCAGAAGATACAAGGACCTTGGACATCTGCCTCAGTTGCGCAGAAAGCAACTAAAGCACTGCTACTTTACCTTAAGTCAACAAACCTGAGCGACCGCTTGTAGACTGTCTGTGCTTCCCGTGTGTGCTCGTGATTGTGTGTACCTTCTCATCTTTCTACAACCTCTTTTCTCCCCTTTATCCCTTCCCCAGTGCCGGGTAGCAAACCGGATGTGCGGCTGGTTAACCTCCCTGCCTTTCCTTGCATCTTTATCTCTCTCTCTCTCTCTTACATCTCAAAAGCACGATATGATTCTGAGAGACGCCTTAGTGAAGGGCTACGCAATTTGGACCATCTGGTGTTCTTTAATGGGCAGTGAGATCGCTCAGCACATTGACCTCAACCATTTAGCCTTCACCGAAATGTGACCGACCCGGCCGGGATTAAACCCATGACCTTCGGACCATCTGCAGACAAGAACAGAAGAATTAGGTGTTTTGATTCCATCATAAAGTAGCATCGTAAAAACACATAGCAGCTGCGCATCACAGAGAGAGAGCGAGAGTTTATTTGAAGGCAGAGATGTAATGAGCCCTAATCTACTACTCTACACAGGGGGTAGGAGAAAGGGTAAAAATGAGGGAGAAAAGGTTGAAGCGAAGAGATAGAGTGGATGCGTATGTACAGTAGCCACTAAGCACAAAGTCTTTAACTTAGTACCCAGTCCAGTGTTGTTCATGAAGTTTAGAATAGCCCTTGTAGAAATTTTTGACACGGTTCGGTCGCACATTTCTGTCAAAATGCATTGATTTTTATGTGGGGTTTATCATCCCAAAACCACCACATGATTATGAGAGACGCCATAATATAAGGCTCCGGAAATTTCGACTATACCGGGAGTTCTTTGACGTGCACCCAAATCTGAGCACACGGGCCTACAGCATTTTCGCCTCCATCGAAAATGCAGCCGCCGCAGCCGGAAATCAATTCCGCAAACTGCGGGTCGGCAGCCGGGTACCTTAGCGACTAGACCACCATGGTGGGACGCTGTCAAAATGCAGCTTTGTCTGGCTGTTATTACTCCGGTACCTGTCAGTGTCGAAGTTGGCGTCTTTCTTTGTGTCACATAAGTGGGCAATCACAAAGAATATGCGTAAAATGTCATGCACCTGGTAGCTTTCACTGCTCAGGCTGTCCGCACTGCCGCCTATTAGGTGCGCGTAGCGTTGAGTGAATCCGGCAACTTTCAGATGAATTCGTTTGATTTTAGTCGGTGCGCGAAAAGAAATAACATAATCTGTTTCTCGCTGACGGTTGTTCCGATGGCCTGCTTTAGATCAGTAAGTGACTGTGCCTTCTCATATGAGCGATCTCAACGATGTTTTTATGTCATTTATCGAATATGGTATTTTGACGTCCGTGGGGGCGTTGTGTACTGCCGCGTTTGTCTCACTATATCAGCTAGCTCACTGCCAACCAAGCCACAGTGTTCGGAAACCCAGTGGAATGTAATTAAGTGACTACTCTTTTTTTCTGGTATCGAGTTATTGGACAATTCCTAAGGCTAATGGCTAATATTGGCTCCTTTTTGAGCTAAAGTCAGTGGCTTGAAACGCTGATTTTACATCACTGTACCGTTTATTGATTGGGTGCTTGGCCGTTTAAAAATTATACAGGTTTTCGAACAACAACTTCAACAGCTGCCAAAGATGACCTGTGATCTATTTTATACTGCCAGGAAATACTGAGTGGATGAATCATGAAGGTAACTGCTGAAAAAAATGAAGTTACGGGTTCATCAGTGTATACGTGAATAGAATCGCTGTATCGTCAGCCAAATGTACCAAGGTGAGTTCCTTGAGGTTAGCATAACGAGCATGCCACTTCTTCGAAATCTCTTGTATGTTAAAGAGATACAGACACAAAATTTAGCGGCCGAGATAGCCTGCGGGATCAGTTCCATGAACATGCGTATATCATCTGCGAAATATCAACAACGAACTTAGCGTGAAAGCTATTTCACATGAATTTTGAAGTTTGCGTGTGCGATCGAGTAAACTGACTCCATGATGATACTGTGGCACGTGATTCAGAAGAGGGGTGATAGGGGCAATCAACCGCCCCCAAATTCTGTGTCAGCACCCCAACCCCTGACTTCAGTGCTTGTAGCCGACTTCCTATCACATTTTAGAACAAATGAGTGAAAGCACTGCGAGCACGCATCAACAGTATTTATGCTATGAAGGGGTCTTTCGCTAGTAAAAACCAAGTACTGACCATTCTCCGCTCTAAAATGCTACTTCAGGCGACCGCCCCCCCCCCCCTCTAATATGAGTGCCTGGATCTGCCCCTGTGGTTACCTCTCTACGTCTATGACGTCACCATGCTGCTGTCAGTACAACACGTTATGATGACATCATAGCCGCAATTTGTCTTTTTGCCGCGTCTCACTAGTCCGCGGCCGCGGCGCACGCTGGAACGACCCGCACAGTCAAGTTTTGTTTGGCGAAACTGCTGTCCCTTTTCCTGTTTGAACAGACTTCTTGATGTGTACCGTGCCAAAGTGCGTCACAGTTCTCTATGCTGGCGCGGTCGAAGGTTGTACATGCTAGGTGTTAGTAGTTACACTTGGCAGCTTGTCGTTTTTTTTTTTTTTGAGATCCCTCAAACTGAAATTGAGACTGCTTGGTAATGAAGAGCCGGTAACTAGTTATGTGTCGCTCGCTGCAGCAAACGAAGTGCGGTCTTAAGTGTAACAGGCCCCCAGCGACACAATGCCGTGGTGCGGAAGCACACTGATGCCTATTACCACGTTACGTGGGAATGCACTGCAAACGCCGAAGAGCAGGAAGAAGATAATAGCGTATTTAGGTGCGAGGCAATGCTGCCCAGCCCGGCCCTTGGAGATCAACTGAGGCTCATCAAGACGGCTGAAAGTATGGCAAGAGCCAGCGGCGCTTCGCAATAGCGGCCCGACCACGCGGCGTTGTCCTGTTTCAGCGGCAACGCAGTCTTTTGCACAAATTAAGTTTTGTCCTTTTTATGACCGACAAGGTTTTTGAGTTCAATTAGGGGGTAATTAAACATATAAAATAGCCTCTTTAAGAAAAAAAATACTTCTAAACTTCAGTATTTTTTTTAAACCAATTACGTTTCACAAGTACGTAGTAATATCAAGTGCAATAAAACCAAGTGCAATAAATATGAAGTGCAATAAATAAAAAGAAATTATTTCTTTTTTAAGTGAAAGTCGCATACGGTCCGGTAATCAGCGAGCAACTGCCCAGGGCGCTAGAAAAGAGGGGATCCAAGTAGCGCACAAGCCCGTTCCGACAATCGTCGACAATCGGCGACCAAGAGACCAGCTGCCAAAAGAAAAATTCCCCGGGATAGTCTATGAGCTTCCATGCACGGATGGTCACGCAACTTACCTTGGTGAGAAAACAAAGCTACCCCGAAGGGATACGGTAACATCGAAACCATGTGCGTAGCTTCAATGCTGCACAAAACGTTCTTGCAGAACACAGTGAAAAGACGGACCATCTCATCATCTGACGATGCCCGGGTAATCAACATGGAACGTAGCCACACAGAAAGACAGTTAGTTCTTCGAGTTTTGGCATGTCAAACAACACCTGGAATTATTAACCGCACAACTGGAACCTTACCGAGTGTACGTGCAAGGTAGACAAAACCGGGGAAAAAACAAAACACCGCAGGAACAAGAACAGCGGGAATAAGGACGATGGAGAAGGGGACGCCACCAAAAAAAGTCGCTAGCTTCGGAGCTTGCCAAACAGTCACCCGTGAAAAAGGGACTGAATCGTTTCCAAAACGTCGAGTCAGCTTATAGTTCTTCAAGTTTAGCTTTATAAACTTTGCACTTTAGATTGCCGGAGAGTTTGTTTTATTTATACAAAGTTACTATGTACCGTGTTTCACTATCATGAGCTTCAGTGGTTTGTAGCAATATATTTCTGAAGAACAAGTATTTTGTGTGCTCTGGCATGTTTGCAACGGCTTTCTTGTAAATTTGTTCTGCAGGTAAAATAAATAATCAAAAATTATTCTATATCGCTTGCTTTTATTTGAGAATAAAAACTGTGATTAGGAAGCTCACTAATGTTTACTTAAATGCACCTAAAATACAAAAATTGCGTAATTGGTGGAAAAGCGTTTTTCGCCGCCAAAATAGTTTTCTTATATGAACTTTTGTTTTCACAAAACGAACTTCAAAACCAATCTGGCTCTAAAGCCTAGGACCACAGCGAATTTCCTTGAAATCGGGAATGGTGAGCCGGACCTCGTGTTCGATCGTCTCTGGACGCACGCTGTTATCTTGTTATTGTCTCCTTGATCACAAGTTTCAATACTTTCAAATGAAGGTGAAAATTTTCCGGCCAAATGCTGAAGTTTGAGCTTGCACATACGGAAATTGCCGCCACCAATGCGGGATGAGAAATATTCTAAGCAAGTAAAATTGACCAGTCGTTGGCAATGCTGGCTGTCCGAAAATTAACAGCGCATGAGCAGACACCCCACGAGCACCTATGTATGTGGTTTTCGGCGTCCTTATGTGGAACTAGGGTGGCATGAGAGGCACGGTTAGGAAGCCAGGTATCGGGTATTTGGGGAAATGTGTGTCGTATTCATGTGCATATTACGGGCATAAAGCTTATTTCAGTTGTTTCATACGTACCACCACTTTGGAGCAGTTCCCTTCGGGCAAAGTTCAAATCACAGCTTTTCATATTATCAGTCGCCATTTTGTTGTACAGTTCTTATTACGGAACTGCAAAATTGCGTTTCCAGGACTTAAACAAACAAAACCAAAATCTCGAATTAAATCCCATCGAATCAC
Organism: Rhipicephalus microplus; assembly: GCF_043290135.1. Classification (NCBI taxonomy): domain Eukaryota; kingdom Metazoa; phylum Arthropoda; class Arachnida; order Ixodida; family Ixodidae; genus Rhipicephalus; species Rhipicephalus microplus. The sequence goes on from NC_134700.1 coordinate 229,520,350, forward strand.
CATCCCACGGCATTGTGAGTTTCCAGTATAATACTGAAATTTCAAAAAAGAATTGCTGATACCTCGTCAACGTTTGATAGTTCAGCTTGCACTGTGGCGCAACATTGAAGTAGAAGGCAGTGTATGAAAAGGCGTCGCATATAAGGCAACTGAGGAATCAAGTTTGATGAGATGACAGTTCACACCGGCAAAGTATCGTATTATTCAACACAATTGAATGCAGATATTTCGTCCCCTATACAAAGAACGCATTGACTAAAGTGTGAAGTCGAAACGATGGAATGGCCGCTGTTAGACGCGCTGTCGTTTGCATCAATACAGTTGAAAATACTCCCATGAAACAGGGGCTAGCTTCTTTCGCAATGCCAGCCAATGACACACAATTTATTTTCCTTCTCCAACGATCTCGCAGAAGGGACACCCGAGGTTGACAGGAGATATAGTCTCTGCGCATGCAATTTTTACGAGATATGTTTGCGAAAGCTTTCTGTAAAGCTTGCACTATCGGTGCCAACTCTTTACAACAAAGGGAGACAAGACAAAACGAAGGAACACGAATTTAAACTGTCTTCTTTGTCTAGACATTTCTCTTCGAGGATGTTCCAAAGAATAAAGGGCAAAGTGCCTGCAGGGAACAAAAAAGGATAACGAATGCGCCTCGATTTGCAGGGTGACGACACGAAGATGATACTGGGGTGCTAGATGGTGCGTGTGTCGTCTTTTTCAGAATGGGTGCCCTGAGCTCGAAACAGCGCGAGACTTTTGGCCGACAACAGTTTCCATTTGAACGACCCTCAATATTTCATCCAGAGTGAAGGAGGCCCTTCAGAACACTGCTGTACCACTGCTGTGGAGATTTGTTTGAAATCGTTTTTTTTTTCGTATATAATTTTTTTTCTCTTTGATAAGTGCTTTTGCTAATATAAGTATCAGTTACACATTTTTCTCCCAGCATTACAGTGCGTGCTGACTAAAAAGCGAAAAACGTAACCCGAAAACTTGCATGTGTTCACAACAGCCCTTCCCAAATTTACGTCACTCCGCATCATCCTCCCTCAACAGTTTCTGCCCCCGCCCCTATATCTACCTCTTACCATACCGTTTCAATTCTTAGTATATGTATCAGTGAAAAAAAAAAACATTGCAATATCAGTCATGCAGCTTTTCATACGTACAAATGCATGCCGAAAAACAGTATGCTTTATTTATTTCGCGTTTTTATTGTGACTTTCCAGAGTATAGTTTCCATTTACCTCTTTCGAGAAAACAAAATACGACGCTTTGTGTGGTACCATTCCTTTGTCACAATAAAAACACGCACTATGTGTCATGTGAGACGCGTTTCTATACCATTCTTATGTTGCAACATATAATGGTGATGTACGTTTCTGGGTGTGGTTTTAGGCGGTCGTGTCTTCATTCTCTCTTGGCGTAACGCATAGCGCGAGAACATGGACACATTTCCGAGAGTGCCGTAGCTTCTCGTATGCGCTAGTTGCAATTCGGCCTGAAGTACGGAACGGATCTGGTTGATGCCGTGTAAATGTGTTCACTGCGCTGCTGCATGGATGTAACAAAAGCGAATCGAGACAAAGCGATGTAGAAGGAAAGTGCATCTTACTGTATTTATTTATTTATTAGAATACCCTCAGGGCCCGTAGGGCATTACAGAGGGGGTGGGTACAACATATATAACACACAAGAAAAAAGACAAAATAAAGAAACAAGTATCAGATGCGCAAATCAGGAAGGCAACATAAGTCAACTAAAAATGTATAAGAATTCAAGCACATACAAGACAAAGATAAATAATGGAAACTGCGTATAGTTACAAGCATTGCTGAGAAATTGCAGTCTTGAATAACAAAGGGTCTGTTATTGATACAACGGAAGAGGGAAGGTGGTTTCAATCGGCGGCTGTTTTCGGTAAGAAGGCTGCTGAAAAGAATTTGGTGCGGCAAAACGGAATGGCAACCTTATGCTGATGATCAATGCGCGATGAGTGGTATGACGGTTGTGAAATGAGGTCTCGCTTCATTGATGGATTGTGAAAAAATATCTTATGAAAAAAATGCAGTCGCACCAGTTTCCTCCGGACAGTTAAATTGGGTACGTCAAGGTTAGATTTCATTTCTGATATGCTAGCAGTACGGGAATAATTAGAACAAATAAACCGAACTGAGCGGTTCTGAACAGATTCTAACGCGTTAATTAAATTTTGCTGCACGGGATCCCATATAGCGGACGCGTACTCAAGCTTTGGGCGAATTAGTGATCGGTATAATAGAATTTTGAGGCACAGCGGAGCGCGAGAAAAGTTGCGGCGTAAATATCCTAGCGTTCGGTTAGCGTTATTACAGATGTAGGTAACATGCGTGTGCCAAGATAGATTGTTGGTATGATATTTTATCTCCCATTCGTGGGTTTCGAAATTTTCAACAGGATAACGAGTGTTAGCATGAGTCAGGCTAGAAATAGTATACAAGCATCAGGTTATGAAAGTAGTAAGAACAGCTCTCTATTACTGGTTTCAGGGCTGAAACCATAATCCATACCATTCTAGCTATGTCATGGTTGTATATTTTTAGTATCGGGGTGTCGCCTTAACTCAGTTACCGGACTTTCATAATTAAGGGTGATTTATTAGCACAAAAAGGCAAACACCTAAAAAGAACTCACCCAAGCAACAGTTTTTGCATAGCCCTCAAACTCGTTCTTATTTGGAAATTGGAATCTCATTATTTTTCAGTCACTTACGTTCAAAACTAACATCTATGAATAGCACCACCAGCTCTGCCACGATAACCCACCTCATTATAGTAGCATTTGTGATTGCGGCTCAACCGAGAAGCGCCCTCAATAAATGAGGTCACCTTCACAAATCTGCTTAATATTAAGTTAAAGCCGTCAAAAAGATGAAGCATGTGCTCCATATCCTTGAGCACATGCGTAGTGACGTTCGACCCCACAATTAAACTTGTTAAACTAACACAACATGTTCTTGTTTTTCCTATTTAAGAACACCGTTCTGCTATGGTGCAAACAGGAAGGATGTGAGCTTCTGCCCTTCAGGGAACCCTTTCCTCACAGGGAGATTGCCTAGCTGTCAGTGGTCTGACGAACTTTCAGTACCCGCCGAGCAGGTGGCACACCTGCGATTGGTCGATCACCTGCCCATCAATAAACCCTTTAAATCAGTCAAACACCTGCGACCAATCAAACATCTACGGTTGGACAAACATCTGTGATTAGTCAAACATCAACATCTATCAATGATTCACCTGCACGGAAAGGACATGCCATGATGGATGGATACCTGAATTGCCTGCCTAGAGAGGACACGTGAAAATGGGCTAATTCCCTGACCCTGCTGTAGAGGGGACACGTAACAATAGACTGATACAGTGCCGGTACACAGAACATGTCTCAATCTAGCCTACTTGGTCGTCCCGGCAGGCTCTGTGCTAGGAAACATACCTTAACTTGCAATAAACGCTGAGATCATTTTCTAAACGTTTGCCTCTTTGCTATGCTCCTCAGCGAAAGTACGATCACCGGCTACGTCTACTCACCAGCCTCCCGGCTTACAACAACATGCAGCCCCGATAAGTAGCAATGGTGGCAGCGGTGGAATGCTGTGACACCTCCTACTTCATAACAGCTGTTCAACTAGTCGAAATTCTAGTTGAATGGCTCATCAAAAGTAAACCAAAGCTATGCAAGTAGATTGCCCCATTGCTGCTTTTATGCACAAAAAGATCGAGGGTCACCATTCAATTCTTCGTCGAGCAATTCAGAATGTTTCTGCAGAGGCCAGAAAAATATAGCTAATTTTGCGTGACGAAAAAAAAGAAAAAAAGAAAACAACGGTAAGCCTCAAAGAAGGCGCTCTCCTTTTCTCTTCTCTCTCTTTTTTTTTCTTATAGGTATGTAGGTATCCTGTAGGTACGTAGGCAATAACCTTTATTAAGGTCTTAAAGAAGTCATCCCACAATTTTCATTGAGGAAGAACCGGGGTCCCTCTCACGTATTTTAATTGCGAAGCATTTCTGAACGAACTGCGGCCTTTTTTTTTTTACTAGACCAGGACTGGTGGTCATTTATTTTTAATAAAGTTCTTCCCTCTCTGTCGGCGACTTTGAGTGTATCTATATATCTAGCCGCTTACGTTTGAGTGCACTCGTGATCACCCCCTTGGCGTGAACCAAAATTAGCATGGGAGTGTAAGATGTTTGACGAATATGATGCGCTGGTCAAAACATGAATAATAATCACATTCCCGTCGCGTACGTTGTCAAACAGTTCCCGCCAGACAGTGGCACATACCCACAGGCGAGTGTGTGCCACTTATGTGCGTGTATGTACCGCAAGTGATCAACACTTAGTATCTACGGAGGATCGGCGAGAACACACATGGACAATTGTAATGCGCCAGCATTGGGACATACTTGACATTGGTAGCGTCGACCCGACGAATTCAAAGGATGAATGTCAGGGTTCCAGCTAAAATCGAACCCAAGCATTCTGCGTGACAATTGAGCATTCTACCACAGAGCTACGCCAGGTGTGAGAACTACTTTTAAAATAGACGCTAATCTTAGTGAAACGTGAATAGTGGTTGCAGTGCTATCCAATTTTATAAACAACACATATGTACTCATTTGATACAGCCGTCACGTCGGGTCAAAGTCCATTGTGGTTAGGTGCGATGCGCTGAAGTTCATTTATGTAGCAGTCAGTGTCCAGGGCCAGCATCCTCACGAGAATCAGTGCTTCATATCAGCTTCTGGTGTTGCTAATCCGCATGTTTCTGTTGGCATCATTGTGCGAATGCAAACAACTGGTTATACAAACAACTGCAACTCTTTAACATATATTTGTGCGCGTGACATTTGTGCATATATTTAGCGTCATTTAATGGTGTGTCGCTCAACAAAAAAAAATTGAGACACCCTCATCTTCCCTCCGCATGCTTCGCATAACATCGATTTTCAAGCTACGTAGGTTCGTTTTAAATGCGAATAATTTCATTATTTCAATTGCTGCAAGTACTTTAGGGTCGGATCGTCTATCCGTCCTTCCGTTCATCCGTCCATCTATCCATCTATTTAGCTGCCTACGTCCAGTTGCTCTCATGATCACCCCCTCAACTTGGGGTAGACCAAATTAGTATGGAAGGGTAAGATAGTGTACGAATATGACGTGCTGGTCATGACATAAATAATCTCACAATCTCTTCGCGTACGTTCTCAAACACTTAAAAAAAGAACAGTGGCACATACCCAAGGTTGGGTATATGCCACTGGTATGCGGGTAAGTGCAACGTACAGGTGATATACATTTTATATCTATTCTGGAACGGTGAAAGCACACATGGCTAATAATACCGCTTACCTGCCATAGGCAACGTTGCACAGACGAGTGCAAACCAAATAAACAGTGTCCCAGCAGGAATCGAACCCTATCGTTTTGCGTGACGATCAAGTATTCTACCACATAGCCACGCCAAGCCTCTGATATACTTTTAAAATAAATTCTAACGTTCATGTAACGTCAATTGTGGTTGCAGTACTGGCTATTCGATTTTATAAACCGCACATATGTACTCATATATTAGAGCCGTCATGTCGGGTTAACAGAAATTGTAATTAGGCGCCATCCGCAGAAGTAGATTTGTGTAGCAGTGTTGATGGCTTCCACTCTCGCACACACTAAGGAAACACCAGAGCTTCATATCAGCTTACAGCTTCTGATGTTTCTAATATCTATGTTGCTGTTGGAATCTTCATGCAACTGTAAACAAATAGTAATATGAAACGTTAAACGTGTGTGTTTGTGTGTGCATAGATTTGTACATTGTGATGGTTAAACGGACGTTCGTCACTATGTTTGCTGATAGCGGACGAGAAAGGATTAACATCAACTTTTTATTTCATGGCATGGGTGGAACGGCTGACGACGCACGGATACGCTACCGTGTGCAGCGCCGTTGAGTCGGACGTCACGGCCAACCCAGCAGTCAGGGTCGCAACTCCGGAGGTCCCGGATCAGGCCCCGGCTCACGAGGACCAAACCCGGTAGGCCTCGCCCACGAACCTGCTCCCGGCCACTGCACCCAGGCAGGAGCCGTTCAGCAGGCCCCGTCCTTGCACTTTGTACAGGCCGGCGGACTCGACCCCGAACGAACACGCTGGAGCTCGACCTGGCCGACACGTACGGGTCCCACGTCCGGCTCAGGAACGCTCCCAGGCACTCGTCCTCTCGAGCGGCGCACTGCTTCGTCTGCCTTCGTGGCCTCCACGCTCGAGCTCCCTTTCGCACGTTCCTTCTTGGCCAGGGCACCGCCAGGTACCCTCGGGTGCACCCTGCAGCTCATGAGCTCGTGGCCCACGTCCGAGTCTGGCCCGTCGCTCGGCACCGCTCGGCGATCCTAGATTCAGCCAGTCTCTCCCCTGGCATCTGAATCCTCGGCCACCCTGAATCCTCACCCGGCTCCGTGCTCCTCTGTGCGCACTCCCGCGTCTCGCCCGGCAGAACATCTCGCTCGTCCCTTGCCGAAGTGCGACGCTCTCGTGACACCGGCGCTTGATGGCGTGGGTGCGGCCACGGAGCAGTCAACCCGCATCGGAGACGCGATGCTCCATGCGGGGCATGGCCAGCCCGTCCAGCGAAGAGCGTGCGCCGAGACGCGATGCTCGACGCATCCGTGACCATTAGCCAGGCCACGTTCATCGCTGTGTCGAACGGCTGACCGTGGAGACGCCTCGCCGAGATCCGCGATGCCCTCGGCAAGGAAGAGAACAGCAGGCCAGGCCGCGCCCCGAGATGCAGTACTCGTGCCGGAAACGCCGCCCCAGATGGTGGTTGGACGGCAGCAGCGTGGACGACCGCGTTCCCTGGCCGGAACCTGGATCGCCTGCGTCCGACGCTTCGGCCCGCTGTCTCCCGTCTGCCCCTGCTCCGGCTCGTCCCCAGCCACAAAGCCCACTGCCACGTGGTGGTCGCCCGTGGCCCAATCGTGGCACGCCACCTCTATGGGCCACCACTGGTCATCAGCTGATTCGCTGACAGTCACGCGCACATTAAACGCGCCTTGCCCCGCACTTCCGTCGTTGTCGTTTTCTTCGCTCATCACATACATATATTAGCATTACTTCATACCGTGTCACCCAATAAAAAATTAAAATCGTTCGCCTTTCATCGGCATGCTTCGCATAGCATCGATTTCCAAGCTACGTGGGGTTCAGCCCTTTTTTTTTTCTTGCCCGATTCCTCAGACAAGCCCAACTCCAAGTACGATGAGTGCTCGGATGATTTTGGTCAGCACTCGGGTCTTCATGCGTGCGCAGCGACTGGAAGCATTGGTGCCGTCATTGTGACGACAATACGTGAGCACCAGACGTCGGTGTGATTCGTCCTCGCATCTACAAGCTCGCCACCACAACACGGTCGAATCTCTTTCGCCTCGTCCAGGCCTTTGACCTTGCTGTAGCGAACCCCTGAGAAACATTCGTTCAGCGAGAATTCAGAGCGCCTATTAAGCACGTTCTGAATGTCTATTTCTTGGTTTGTTTATTAGCAAAAAATGGTGGCATATCCACGCAGTGAATGGTGGATAGTGGGGCGAAGCATCCGTCCGTCTATTCGTTCTTGCTTCCGTCCATCCATGCGTGCGTCTGTTTGGCCGCCCGTGCGTGCATCCACCCGTCCGTGCGTGCATCTGTTCGTGCGTCTACACGTTCATCTGTGCGTCCGTCCCTGCTTTCGTTCATGCGTCCGTCCATGCGTCCATCCATCCGTGCAGCCATCCGTGCGTCCATCCATGAATTTTTCTGTGTGTCCGTTTGTCCACCTATTCAACGCTCCAAGTACCACCATCTCACACCTTTTCATCATATATTCTTCATATAGAAGGACCGCCATCCAGCGGACATTCCAAGTACTGAACGAGAAAAGGCACACGCACACTTTCTTACGGCTTGCGCTTCGTGTCTACTTCCCACCTTTAACCACCTCAAGTTCATGGTATATACTAGTTCACTGTATTTATTCATGGCACTGCAGCCCAACGCTCACTAAACCTTTCTAAAACCTAGGAGGTTACGCCCAGCGAGTATAACGTAGCAACCCTTTCTTGTCTTCTGTGCGTTGTTGAAAAATAAAAATTCGCAACGTGCGCGTTAACTAAAAGCCGAATTCTCCTGTCTCTTATTCCCCCTTAGCAGCCATTGGCATGTACATTGAGCACTATCTTTTAAAATGTTGAGGAAAGGATGAGCCACCATGCCCCATGGCGAAGCCCACCCGATCGACTTCTTTTTTATTTGGAATGCTGCTCTAATCCACCACCTTGGAGGTGGAAATATTATACTTGTTACACACTACTACAATGGCTACGAAGGACAAACGGGTGCCGCTATAAGAAGCTTCGCCCCTTAAAAAAACGCTGACTAGTGTTTCTGCAGCGGCTGCCTGCTTTTCAAAAAGTGTGATTCACTTCGTTATATCCCTCCTATTCCTTTCGGACAATCTCTTTTTCGTCAGTTTAAGAAGCGCTATTTTTTCTAACGTGCATAAAGCTACTACCTGGACGTTGATTTTGTGTTAGAGCTTCTATCACCAGCTGGGACTTGCTATGGTGAACTGACGCTGCTTTATAGTAGTTCCAAAATTTGTGTGCGTATGTGCCTTAATTTACTTACAACATACGCTCCAAGCTGCCTGCCTGTCCTGTATAGTTCTTTACTCTACATATGTGTTAAGCACATATGATTACAGCTTGAGCTCACATGCATGTTCACGCATGCGCACGCATGAAATGCAGAATTTGCCGCCTGGCTTTCAATAGAAAATCAAAAACATCAACAGCAAAGTAACCGCCTAGCTTATGTACAGTGGTAGCTTTCTGGAAAACAAGTAACGCAAATCGAACATTAAAAACATCATAGCTAATAATTTAGGGGCGAAGCTCGTTAGGGTGTGGGTCTCTCCATCCTCTGTTGGTGTATGTAGTACACACCCGCTCTATACAGCGGGTATGTGCCACAGGGGATGCGATATGTGAGATAGCGGTACTGGAAGTGTTCACTAGATGGACGCATGGACGGACGCACGTATGCACAGACAGATTAACGGACGGATGGACATGCGCGCGGAGCAGATATGTGGCGCAGGGGATGCGAGATGCGAGATGGTGGTGCTTAGAGTGTTCACTAGATGGACGCACGGACGGACGAACAGACAGACAAGGAGGTGGATGGACAGATGGATGGACGCGTGGACGGGTGGGCGCTCGAACGGACGCACGGACAGACGAACAGACGCATGGATGGACGCACGAATGATTGCGTGGACGGACGGAAGCACGGACGGGTTGACGGACGCTTCGCCCCACTCATCATCATTCACTCCATGAATATGCTGTGATTTTTTATATGTGCAGCAACTGCAAGTTCAGCTACAAGTATTAAGCCGAAAAAAGTGCAGATGTGTAATTTGGTATGTACGAATGCCTACTTCTTCTAGGACTTCTCCCCATACGACAGTATGTTGTAGCAACGTGGCATTTTCAGATGATTCGTCGACGATGGAAACGAGAGTTATTCTCACAAGGCAAGACCTTGCAGAGGTGTGTCACAAAAATATGAGAAATAGGGTACAGTTTTTATTACGCACTATTAGATGGAATGGGATTTTTGTTACTGCCCTGTGTCACAGATTCCTCACAAACGTTGCACACTCATCTGCTGTCATGTGTGTACTGTGGCACTATAGTCAGATGACATGCGTGCGTCGTTGCACCATTTAATGGTATTTTACCGCCGCAAGATTAGAGCAGCTTTAATTACTTCTCGCTTTTCATTCGTCGCCATACACCACAAAAGTTTCGGTTATACTCCGAAAGCACTTATGCATTCAAATGAGCTCACAAGCAGGGACAATTTCAAGCCGCAGCTTTAACGACTTCGGGAGTTTTCGAGAGTCACTCTTCTAGAACGCGCCAACAAACACGAAACCATCTAGCCCGGTTTAATGAGGAAACGCGCCTTTGTTTCGTACCACAAAAGCTATCTGTGTCGCTATTGAGATAATTTCCGTCCTCTTTTCTAGCCGCACGCAGAAAACGAATTCGCATTGGGGATAATAAACTCTTGTGGCTTAAAGTATACGCGAAAGTCATATATACTGGGAATGGCTTTAAATAAGTCAATATACCAGTTCGTGTTATTCGCAAAGTATTGTGCGCGTACAGTAAGATGTTAAAAATTACCCAATTGAGCTAGACAAACGAAATCAAGAAACGTAATGAAGTAGATAATGATTGTACGGTTTCAAAAAAGTGCAATAATAGAGAAAAGACTGAAAAAATGAAATATAGACATTTTCATTTTTCACAAGATTTTTATGATTTTACAGTTGTGCTCTTCAAGCCTTCAAAATTATTGACATAACATTATTATGAACTTAAAGGATCGTCAAACGCCATTCATGTACTCAGTTTCACTTTTTTTCAATTTTATTACAGATGACTGCAATGGCACATGTACAACCCGTTCATACAGGCAGGCAGGTAAAGAACTTTATTTTGACTCGGAGACGACGCTCACTTCTTCTTTAGGGAGATATCGGTGGGTCGCACACACGAAGGGACAAGGAGATACATCTTCTCGGCCATGTCATGGGCTCTCTAGACAGCCCATAGCTGGTCTTTCTTCTTGTTGCTCGTGAGAAGAGATCGCCAGTCATCCGCCGTTGAGGGAAACCCGGGGCTCTTGCACAGGGCAGGACATTGCCACAGCTTGTGTTGCAAATTGCGATGCGGGTTACCACAGCGATGGCAGCCTGGCTGTATACCGTCCATATAATTAGAGCATTTAAGGGGCGAAGTGTTTGACTCAGTCTGTAGTTGACGTAACGTGATAGACTGAGCTCTGTTTACAGTTGGATGCGGAAGGAGGAACCACCACCGTTCCAATTTATAGTGCTTGCTGATTTCATGAAAAGTTAGGAGGGGATGTCGGTAGAACCAAAGCGTGTCCTCTGGCTCCGAGTGGCGACACACACTATAGCGGTGCGCAATACGGAACTATAGAAAAGTAAGAGTGTTGATCACTATGCAAAGAAAGTGTTAGATAAATTCATTGTAGTGTTTGCTGCACATACCAGATGAGTGCGCTGTGGAACGCAAACAGTATCGCTACGCATGCGAAAAAAAGCTAATGTGATCATAAAAGCCAGAACAGGAGTCTTTATATTTGCTATGATAGTACAGAACTATAAGAAAAGGGTAACAAAACAATGTGGAGCTAGGCAAATGATTGAGCTTGAGTAACGCACTCTGTAATTGTCTTAATATATGTCATGACAACGCAACAGTAAGTATTCAGAATATTTGTCATCAAATGGTAATACCCTTACAGGAGGTAGTCTTCTCCTTACAAAGCTTCTTAATGCAAAAACGCCACATTAGAAGGAGCGTTTTGTACGGAGCAATGCACCAACGATAGGCCTCAAGTACACCAACTGAAACGCTCCAAGTGACAAGAAATGTGTAAAAGCATTCGTACGGCTGCTCTAAAAATAGGAAAACAAAAAGTTTTGTTATAAAATAAAGCTCTTCTCAAATACTTCATTGCGTGAACTGATGTAGATATCAGTGAGTGGTGAACTTTTGTCTTTGCATACTACATGAGAGGCTTCAGTGAACGAAAAAGGGCGTATGGATGAAGGGCTCGTATTTTAATAGAGAAAACCTAATAGAAATATCTAAAATACTGAGCTCATTCTTCGTAGGCATTAACAAAGGCGTGGTAATTGTGAACTAAATTGAAAGTAATTAATTATGACTAAACTTTGCCGTTGGTATCAACTGAACCTACAAGCTCCGGATAACGCGCACGATGCTCTATCAATTCAGTTACGGTGGCGGTTGTTTTCTCGTCCACTTCGTTGGCATTTCGCCGTGTTCAATCTTTGTAGTATTTTGTAGTTCAATCAAACAATCGAACGAATAAATACTCATTGATTGATTGGTTGGCCTTATGCGACGAATTGGTGAAGTAAGAAAGCGTATCGAAAAAAAAAAGTTAACGTCAAAACGCTGCATGTGCAATCTGGGATAGAGCTGTATTGCTATCACAAAGGCCAGGGTGTACTCCAGAGCTTTAGAACATATTATTTGGCCACACATTTATCGAATTCACCTATTCCAACCCTCTTCCGCCAGAAATCTACCTTAGCTAACAGAAATACCGTTGGGGCTAAGCTTCGTTCTGCACGATAGCCCGCCATAGCGTCAGAGATTTGTCATCTGTCTCACCCATGCTTCATCACTGATTGCATAGGCCTCTTTTCTTAGGGTTAGGTGTGGTCGCCGAAAGAGGCATTGAGCGTCTTGAATTAAGTACATTCGTCTAGCCTAAATATATTGTACTAGTGTGGACCACTCAAAAAAGAGGTATTTGTGAGACACAAAACTACCGATCCTAATGTGTAAATGGGTGATACTCAAGTGATTATGTCATAATATTGCTTATGAAAAAATCGAAAAGAGGAATTGGGGGCTAGAGCAGACGTGTCGACAAGTGGACCTGTTTTTTTCAAGGCTGCAACAAAAAGACCATTCTGCTTGTCGAATCGTCAGCTCCTGCAGCCAATTCAGACATATAGTAACATTGGCCAGTTTTTCGCAGCTGTATAAAAGTTCCCCGCATGAGCGGAATTCGCATTAAAGCTGTAACGCTACAATAACAAAATAATTCAGCTTTCAGATAAATTGAAACATTGTCCATTAATCATTACCAGCTCTGCTACATTACCTTCTTATTTGAAAATCTTGATTTGGCACTCTGTGCGTGAAACAAATGCACACTGCATTTTTATTTTATAAAACCACACTTTATGCGTGCCTCAGAAAGGAGCTCTGCCAGACATGGTGAAGACCAGGTAGTACTGTTTTTGTTCGTGTTTGCTGTAGGAAAAGTGGCAAACTGAAATATATCATATTGTACTTGGAAGATTTTCACTTTTGCTTAATCAGTACATGTGTGGCTCTAAATTCAGTCCGACTTCAAAGAAAGACAGTGATTTGAAGACGAGGCCCACGGAAAGGCAACATATTTTATCCCAGCAAATGTGCATTGTACTGTCAAATATTGTATGTGACAGTGCAATAAGTCTTGTGCCGTTCGTGTTTGATCACTGCACTTCTTGAGGTCTAAGATGTTTCAGCACACCTGGTGTAACTCTTATTGAATGGTATCCCATAGGCTGCCCTGTAGTACGATCTGAATTGCCTTTGTCTGAAGGGGTCGACTGAGAGAAAAAAAAGACTATTTGATTATCCGATGGACGAGTATTTTAGCCCAGCGAGGGGAGCGTCGTCTAATTGCGGCCGCGCATCACTTCAACATATACGGTTTAATTTTTATTGTGAGACGTGCAACACTACATTTGTAACCAATTTGCGGATTTCATTAAAAACCATATTATCAGAACAACAGGTGTTATAACCAAGCTTGGCATTATATCAGCGTCGCCCTCTAAATATTTCTGTGAATGACGGTGTTTAAAGCACCGGATTTGGCGTTCTTGACATATGTAGAAGAGAGTGCACGCACGGGGTCAATATCCGAAAAGGGAGTATATGTGCAGTAGTACGTTGTGCTATGCTATGCCAGTGGCTCGTGCACAACGTAAATTGTTTCGAAGAGAGCAAACGGGGGACAGGTTCTCGTATCCTACCCTTTCGTTAGCGTTGGTCTTTTCGCCTTTACTCGACTTTGACCTCCCATACCAAGTTATCCATAAAGCTCACTAGATCTCTATTGAAATTTCACTCACTAAGTATCTGTCATTGAATAAGACCGCGTCAAAAAGACATCAATGTCCGGAAAAAATTTCAAAACAGAAGTTGTGGGCAACTTGCGTCCGTTTTTTTTTATTCATAACCACGAAGGCTTGATACGGCACTCTGATATCCCTAATGATTGGTTCATACGTAAATGTAAGGTAACCGCGCAAATCGACTACGTCTTGCAGCTGCCGATTTTCCTGAATAATTGAACAATCAAAGCACTATAGTGCCTTGTGGAGGTATGACACACAGAAGGAGCTATTCGAACACGGAGGCAGCTGTCGTGCTTAGCCGAATAGGACATGAGCCATACGGAGATCTTTTGTTTTAAAGACGATAGTCTTTCTTGAATACCTTCGACGCAAAAATTTTTGCCTGCCTGTCTGTTCCTTTGTCTCTTTGTCCACCCTTACGGCACTGGGCATCCTTACGCCTCCAACCGCTGCCCATTCCGAACGGCCGATCCCATCCGTAGTGCCCACCAATGCTGCCGAAGCTTCAGCGTTCATACTTGTGCGATAGTCTAATAAAAAGCAGTTATTGCGCATATCTGAGGCACCATAACAACACGTATAAATTCTGTATGTGCGTCTTTCACTAGAAAAGGCATACATACGTAATTTAAAGGACCGTAGCGTTTATCACGCTGCGCTGACCATAAACACTTGCACGAAAAGGCGAGTATTTGCACCGCTTTGCTGAGACGACACGGTGGTGGAACCTACCCGTCGCCTTGCATTCTACACCTTACCACATCTGAGACGAACGTGCACGCCCATCTCAAAGCGGCGCGTTTTGTTTGCCAAAAAAAAAACTGTCAGATGGCACTCATGTCTCACGTGGGACGTGACTTGCGCTTGTTCGCCTCCGCTGCACGCTCCAGGCACTCTAACGCAGCGCCTCCAGAATACTATTCACCGATTTTCTTGCACAGAACATCAAATAAATGTTTTGTTCATTCTCTCCATAAGCAATACTATCGTTTTTTGACGACATTTGCAGATTAACATGCAGATACGGGGCCAATTTTTTTCCCCGACGGAAGACAAGCTGTCTTATCTGTTTCGTTTTATTCACTTCTTTTTTTATGAAGGACGTAAAGTTATCATTTTAGGCTTACCCAAGCGTAACAATACTTTTTAAATAAATACCAACTTATTCACGCCTAAAGTTTTCTTATGCTTTAGGCAAGTTTTTCAGCACTATTGTATCTTACAGCTCAAACAGAAACGCTTTTATAGGACTGGTGTGGTACTGCTCTCCTTAGTGCTTTATGTTCGTTACTCGCTTGCATATTTTGACCAGAATATCTTTCAGGACGGAATCTTTCAAGAACAAGTGTTTTCTTCAAGGTCGTGCAAGTTATCTTTTTTCTAAAATCCTGTTCCCTGATACATGCTCTCAGGTGCATTCGATATTGTTCTGTGTTGTCTTCGTAGGCAAAAGAAATTAAACTGTCTTCTCGTTCGAAACAATTAAATATGCGCCATTAGCTCTATATAGACTGCAATCAAAATAAAACATTGTTGCGATGGTTAACTGTTTAGGCAGTCTCAAGTCGGCCATGGTTTTATATGTTTGATTGCTTTTTTTTATTTTTTTAGTGATTCATAATGTCAAACAGATTGCAATAAAAGTGAGGCAAAACAAAGAAGTCTCTTGAGACACAATATCTCCCGATCACTGCCGTTGTAATCACTTACTATCCATCGCAAAGACGCGCGAAAGAACGAAGTTTCAAGTTGGGTATAGATTCGAATTTTCATGATGAACGACTTCTTGTCAATGTGTACCCTGTAGCAAAAAAAAAAAAAAACTAGAAGCTTCAAGAAAGTACAATTCATAGAAAGACACCATGCTTTACCTAGTACTCCAGCGTATCAGGTTTTAGCAACACGCGTTTCATCATTCGCATTCACTTTATTTCTTTTCCTGATCTCTTGGTATCTGGCGAATATCGTAGAAGTATGTCTTGATTGAATCTTGCGATCCCAGAACTGTCCAAAGCACATGTCTTTTTTTTCTCTTGCAAACAAAAGCTCGAGTTCCTTTATTCTTCCGAGCAAAACGAAATTCGCTATTCATCAACACTCTCCTCTATTCATCCTTCTATTTTGTATCGTCCAGTCAGTGAGCCGTGATAAAGCTTTATCTGATTGATCAACTTAATTTTACTCTCGCACTTACGTTTTAGAGGAAGCATACATAATCTTGACTCAACATGTTATCTATCGGCGAGGGTAGTGTAGGGGCTGCGGAATGATTACGTCACAACTTTTGGCGAGCGAACACTCGCTGCCACCTGCTGATAAGAGAATCCAAGATGCTATTGTAGTCATAGGTTTTATGCAATCAGTAGTCCCCCAGCAAAGATGTCTGCTCCCTGCAAGTAATACGTCAAGGGTGCTGTGGTGGACGCCAGCATTAAACGCTTTCGTGTTAAAGTACAAAAGCAGTGTTCCAGAGAGGCACAATCTCGCTTTGATCATATCGTTGTGTGTACACATAGTCGCTACCAGGACAACCCTTTTAGCGGGAGACGAACATCCGTATGTGTCTGTATATTTGTTTACCTTGTGACTCGTAGCTCATTTACCTTCTACCCAGCACAAAACACGAAAGTGTTTTGTGCTGGGGTCTACCACAGCTCCCCTGACGTATTACTTGCAAGGGCATCGTACGAGGGCATCCAAGATAAATTCAGTCCTCCCTGAAAGCGAACTCGAAGATAAGGCTAAACAAAAACCTATTGAAAAACCACACTTTCGCGAAATGAACACACATTCAAGAACTCTCACGTGTGCCATTTTCTCCAATCCATTGGGACATGAACAGCACCTTTTTGCTGTCACTAAAAAAGCTTGCGTTCATATTACAGTATTGAAAGCCCAAGGTAGAAAGTGCAGGGGGAGAGAATCTTATCCGCAATTCTAAGCCCTCTTGGAAACTGTTAAGCCAGAAAAGAGTCATGGGACACGAGTGGGCTGCTGTCAAAGATTAAAGCTTGCCATTATTAACTCGCAGCGATGCAACCTTTAATTGCGCTCTTACAGCCCTCTCCATGGAACCTCTGAGCCATTTCTGCCGCCACGGACCCACCACTTCCCCACTATCTCTCTACGAACTGGACATATCTGCCTTAATCCCTTCTGTGCCATCCTACAATTTTTGTTTTTTGTTGTTCAGGATATATTCTAAAAAGTTTCCACGAATACGTCCCCAAGTGACTCCTTTGTATGACCACTAGAAAGGGCATTCGTGCAGTGCATGTCGTTAAAATTCTTACCCAACTCAAAAGAACGTGACAAAAAAAAAGGTGAGTTAAGAGTCTACTGCAAGATTTTTAATGCACACAAAACAAACAAAGAAGAAACTAGCGCGAAACAAGTATCTCCTTAGAGAAGTTGCTGACAAGTGGTGAGTGAGCGTACAGGGTCTTTGTCATGCAAAACATCGACTGGCTAGTGAATTTTAGCTAAGGGGCTGCGCGCTATATCCAGTGAAGTATAGCATCCTACGCACTTACCTCTATGAACCATTACTTTGTACCCTTAGCATTCACGTCATTGTGATAATGGTGATATAGGCACTCCAGGTGCACTTTTATCATGACTGTCACCGCCACCGCCATAAAATTCTTTGTTAACTACAAAGGCAATAACGTCGCCGCGACGTCGTACGTTCCATGTGTGAGTGAAAGTGCGCGAGGGCAGCCAACGATCTCGTCTCAAGTATACAAGAAACACACCGGCTGTCTTTCATCGCGCAAAGGGTACAAGGGTGGTACTGACAAAAAACAGAGGGAGGGGGAAGCGTGAGGCTACAGCAATTCAGGCAGGTACATTGTACTTGGAGAAGCCGGTCACGTGGCCTATCTTAACAGGTATCAGCAGACGGCTCGTGCCTTGTGCGTCCTATGTCCTCACCGCTCAATTCGCGTCAAAGCAATAGACAGCATGAAGGTCTCCTCGTGCCACTTCTCGGTCTATCGACCTTGAAGATGTCTAGCAATCTATCGATATTTAAGTTCACTTGCGAATCAGTGTTTGAGCGTAGGTCACCTTTTTATTGAGTTTCTTCAGCGGATGATTAAGCAGTCAGCTGCTATTCTTACTTCTTATAATGATCTAAATCTAAAGCCCTGCAAAAAACACTGTCTTTTTTTTTTTTGCAGAAATTATCTTGGATTCTTTTATATATACAATGAAAATGATGTTATATGAATTAAAAGAAAATGGCTGCCATTCTTTCCTGTGAATGGGGATGTCCAGCGAAGTTGTAATTAACACCACACATACTGTTGGGGAGTGTGCAGCCAATGATTGATTTGTGCTCGCCGTGATACACCGTGATCGGTTCCAGGCCACTTTCAGCAAGAGCAATTTTTTCCCTTCGTTGAACACTTTATTGACACTGTTGTTCTGGTGTTTTGAGTGTCCAATGTTTATCCTAGACTATATTTTCTTGTATGTTTGAAAGCAGGAAACACACTCGGGGACAAGGAGGGGCCGTTTGACGTCATTAGAAGTCCGTGTGTAATGTACAAAACAGCTGCCGCCTATTCTTTACCTGGAATGGATGGGAGGGTGGTGCCATTGCTCACAGGCGCCTTATTTTCAAGCATGTGGTTTTCATAGATGTTTCGATTTTTTTTTTCATGAAACGATTACTGAACTGTATGCCGTATGCCTGATTGAAAATAAAAATACGTCGTTTGCCTTCAATTGTTAAAAGACTTCTAAACTACCCACAGGTCGAAATTAAGTTATGGGGTTGCAGTTGTGCGCGATCGAGTCTGCAGCGATCGCGCTCTTCTGCTCCTATGTCCATCTCTCCGAATACCCTGCCTCAGCGTCCGTAGTGAAAACACAAGGATTGTGTGCACCTTCCAGCAGGGAAGCGCCAGCCTGAGCGGCTGTTGTGGTGTAGTGTACTAGCCTTTTGTTTTTTTGCCCACGCGTTTTTCTACTCACGGAGGCAAAGCCCTTGGAAGCAATAACCCAATGACCGAACGCTTACGATATGGAAATAATCGCAGGGTTGCTTGCGCTTCCTTACGATAACAGAGATCTCTTCTCTGACGTGCGTGCCGAGGTTACGTCGGACCATGAGCTTACACGCCAGTAGGGTCGACATGTTTGGCCATTCCAGGATGTGCTTACAGCTGCCTAATAAACTAAACGACATCGACATGTGTTGTCATGGTTGTACCAAAGTGAAAAATCAGGTGTGGGCTACTTACTAAATATTCGCTCACTGCTTCCCATGAAATCAATTCCCACAGGAGTGGGTCATCTGCCGGAACTTCCCGTGAGCGCTGTTAAGTGTTCATTGGCAGTGATCACTAAAGCGTTGGACATCACTGTCGACGTGATACTGTCTAAGCATAATAAGTCTCACAGTTATTATTTCTGATATATTCACTGTTCATTTCATTCATCTCGTTCGTGCTACAACGGCTCTTTCGCTTATTCTCAATCTGTTGCGACTGTAAACATAATTAGGTACGTGCCAGGTATATTTAAGTCTGAAAAAACAAAACACTGAGACACGACCTACAGAAAAATATGGTATCACGTGCGATTTCTAGAGGTAAAAATTCAACTTGCTCGCCGCCGATGAGTTAGTTTTACTGCCCATCGCGAGCAGCTTTTTTTTTTCTTGCTGCAAACGTCAACCATCTCTATGTGGTTAACGATTATTTTTCTATTCTGTTTCTTGTCGGTGTAGAGCCCAATGTCTACAATTACGCGCCCTATTCACTTCAGCATAAGTAATTAGCACACACAGCCGTTACCCCCTTCTTATTCGAAACCTTGTGAATCTTCTTTGTTATGTGTGAGTGCTTCAGTATTGCAGACCCGACAGTGTATCTTAAAAAAGAGTGTTTGATTATTCCACTCATATAATTTCTGGTCGCTTCGTACTAAATAAAGCGGTGTGTCTGGAAGTTATAGCGCAAAATACGCCGTGAAGTATCTTTTACGAAATTTAAAACTTCGTTGAGGAACTCCTGGACAGCATGACACCATAGAAAACAAGCGAATGCTGTCCTCACTAAAACTGATTTTTTTTTCTGCAATGAAACCAATTCCACTGAAATAAGATGAGCAGCCACAAAAAAGTTTTTCGAGAAATATACTTAAGTTATACAAATTGCAAGCGATCACGTGGCCATTGCGATAACTGCGTGGAGTCCGTTAAATACTCCGTAGGGAGATTCTCTGTGTTCAGCTGACAAGCAAATTCCTACGAGAAAAATGATTAACACTCTCTATACATAAAATATACGATGCGAAATTCATTAATTTTCTATATATGTAATACGACTGTCCATTCTCAAAGGTCTAGATGAAATAATGAACCATATTTGCTGAAATATATTAATAGCAGAAGGCACCTGAGGTCTTTCGTATGATGCTAAAGTCTGCAGCTTAGTGTATAGGGAGTGGAAAACCTACCAAGTTACATAATCGGAAAGCCTTTGATAGTTTTTCAACTGACACATGCCAATGAATACCACATTTGATATTTAATAGCTAACGTTAATGAAAGCAACAAGTCATTTTCAGAAAATGTAGTATGGAATTGTACACATGGCTACTAATTTGCAGCCACAGCCTTTGCATGTTACTTCGGCGCAGGTTCTTGTAGTAATATTAATTTTCAGCTAACAAACGACAAATCAGAATGAATGTGTACAATGAGCACTAAGTAGTCATATTGACTTGAACCCTAAAAGGTTCAAGTAAAGACATGTTTGTTTAATCAAAGCACCTATTCAAACATTCCACGTCTTCCAAGACAACCAAACAGGCTGGCCAGACGGCCTTGGGTAGAGGGTTTTTGAATCAAAAAGCGCGCCCACCTTTAGCAACCACCACTCTTTCAATAAAATCTTATTCCCTTTTTACATATATTTGCTATTTACACACCTCAAAAAGTAGAAATTATTTCCTTCTCGCAATTTAATTTTGCGCGCTATTATCTTAGCGCAAATGCGTCCGTCTTAAAGGGCCACTCACTAGGCTCCCTATACATACAAAAAAAGCGCAATATTCTTTCCTGATATTTCTCGTCCTTCTTGGTGCACTACTGTGACAAAGAGAGTAGTTGCCGTGACGTCCACAGCATACAAGCTTTCGATTCATTGATACACGCAAAACATCACATAGGATTTGTCTCCTGAACTGCTTTGCCATGCAGCCGCTCATCTGTTCTTTTATGTCTAGCATGAATATTGTGCACAATGAACCGATCAAGCTTCATTTTGTGTGCTTAAAACTGCGCAATATTTTGGTAAGCGCGATATCCTGATAGGCTATAGCGCTTATTTCTGATATTGTTTACGTGCATTCAAGAACTAAGAGACGGCAAGATCCATCGTGTATATCAAGGTGAGGAAAATCTTTGTTGGTGACAGCTAGAGAAATATCGAAGGTAAAATTAACGAAGAGTTACAGAGAGTACAAGTATGGTTCAAACGAAACCACCTAAATATCAACACAGAGAAAACTAAGTACATGGTCTTTCACTGTAGGAAAAAAGAACTCGTCTTTGCACGTTTCAACTTGGTTTTAGATACGGCACTGCTACCGCCAGTAGCCTCGTTTAAGTACTTAGAGGTCATGTTTGACTCGGACATGAACTGGAAGTTGCATATAGAAAAGACCTGTTCCAAGCCAGCATATGGTGTCACACGCTACTAAAAGCCCGTGAATGTTTTGGCGCATCGATTTTACGCATCCTATATTTTGCATTCGTGCACAGTCCCTTGAGCTACTGTATAGCCTCCTGGGGCAGAACATATAAAACTCATTTGAAATGTATTAGCCGCCTGCAAAAGAGGGCAGTCCGGATGATCACATACTCAGACAGGACGGATACTGCAAAACAAGTGTTTCAAACGATGCGTGTACTTCCACTGGACTCTGTTCACGTGTCAATTGTTGCTGATATAGTGCATGGAATAATAAAACATGATGACCCATTCCCATTAAGCACCTTTACGTTACCCGCGCACTGTACAAGAGCTGCAGCGAATCACTGTTTTAATTTACCGGTAGCCAGAAATGCCTACGGTCGAAGGCTCATTGAATTTCACAACGCTCTCATATGAAATGCGATACCGACAGATGTAAAAGAGGCCAGAAAGTTTTTATTGGCCATGAGGCATGCACTTCATGCGAACTTTCTAGATAGATATGTGGGGTTTAACGTCCCAAAACCACCTTATAATTATGAGAGACGCCGTAGTGGAGGGCTCCGGAAATTTCGACCACCCGGGGTTCTTTAACGTGCACCTAAATCTGAGCACACGGGCCTACATCGTTTACGCCTCCATCGGAAATGCAGCCGCCGAAGCATGCAGCCGCCGAAGCAAGGAAATGCAGCCACCGAAGCCGGGATTCGAACCCGCGACCTGCGGGTCAGAAGCTAAGTACCTTAGCCACTAGACCACCGCGGCGGGGCTATGTGAACTTTCTAAGTAATACGCCTTTAAATAGTCATTTACTGTTATTAATATTATTATGAATATTATTATTCTAGTGGTATTATTATTCTGTGCTATAAGTAGCTATGTTCTGTGCTATGTTTTTTTGTATAATTCAATCATGTGTTTTGTTTCTTTTATTTCTTTATAATTGTAAACATTGTATCCAGTTTGATGTCCTTTGTCGCTGTGTAACCGCTTGCGAAAGTACGTAGGTATGTCACACAATTGGTCCCTCTAATAGCCAGTTAGGCTATGGGACCAAACAAGTGTTTGCGAAGTTTTTTGTTACATAGATGTGAAAGTTACAATTAAAAAAATCATTCCCTCGTCTTTAAACGCGTGGTAGTGAGTGGCCCTTGGGGTAAGCAAGGAGTGCAGCTATTTTTAGGGCTTTTGAAGTAAATAGTTCATGAGTTGAATGGTTCACTGAGTAGATAAACGCCATGCATGATGCTAAAGAAGTCAGCTTAACCTTGTAGAGCATTTCAATTTGTTTATATCACGTTCATTGCTCAGGTGTGGTGAAGGGTTTGGCAAACTGACTTTTTTAGCAAACGCTCGAAATATTCTGTTGAAAATATATAAGTTTATGCCCTATTTTTTGTGTGATCCTAGAACTTTTGTGTTTAAGCTTTCTGATTAATCAATCTGGCACGATAAGCGAGAACATTTAGGTTACAACATTTCTTTTTCCCACAAAGTAATGCAATATATTGCTACATGTATGCTGCCGCAATGCATATTGTCAATGCGCGCGTGTGCCCGACGAAGAGGATGAAGGTCGCTTGCTGCTCGAGCTTGGAGCCAGACTGGCCAGCGCTGCAACCAAATGGGTTACGTCAGTAACGAGTCAATATATTGCAAATATAATTACAAATATATTTGCAATATACTGACTCGTTACTCACGTAACATATTTGGTGGAGGTGATGGGTACAGCAAGCTGCAGAGATGGGCCGTCTGGATGGCAGTTATGCCGGTATAATGTACCATTCTGAAGTACGAACGAGTGTTGGAGTTAATTTCCTCCTCCTCGACTAGCTTCAACACTACCTAAGGAGGGAAGATGCTTGAGGTTCGGAATGGGTCCCCTCGATGACTCGAGTGCACGGTGGCAGCGCGGAAGAAGAGCCGCAGTCCGTTGAAGAGACGCTTTATTGCAGCCTCAGGCTACTGCCCGAGTCCAAGCCTGAACCTCCGCTTGTGAATCGTGAGAACGAAGAAGTCTCCTTTCTTTCCCGCGCTCGGGTCTTCCGCGTTCGCGTTCGCGGAACCGATCAGCTTCGTTAGTTGACGGGTCGGGAACGGGCTACGCGCTCTACATCAGCTGCATTAAGTGCGCTACAGCCAACGCGCTGGTAATTGGTACCTCATACTAACTGATGGGAACGGTTCGATGGAGAGGAATCGAGGCGCTCGATGATAGCCCGTAAGGCTGCATCACGGCGTTACTCGTCAGCTATGTGGGTCTGTTGGAAAACGGAACACACGCAGGCGTCGTTGTCAGGTACGGTGGCCCATTCGCCAACTGCGTAGTGAGAAAGGCAATCGGCTTCCTGATGCAGGCGTCCGGACTTGTATCTCACAGAAAAGGTGTATTCCTGCAGTCGCAGAGCGACTAAGTCGACCTGTGGGATCTTTCAAGGATAAAAGCCAGAAGAGCACGTGGTGGTCGGTGATGAAGGAGAAGTGAGTGCCATGTAAATATGGATGGAACTTTGAGACTGCCCAGACAAGAGCAAGACATTCTCACTCCGAGATCAAATAGTTGCGCTCTGGAGGTGTAAGGAGGTGGCTAGCACAGGCGATAACGTGGCCGTGTCCCTGTTGGCGTTGGGCGAGAACGACTCCTTAACCGTGACCACTGGCATTCGTTCAGTCCTCTGTTTGGGTAGATGTGTCAAAGTCGGCCAAGATAGGGGGCGTCGTCAAAAGTGTGATGAGGCGAGAGAAGGCGGCAGCTTGAGTGGACCTCCCAAAAATAGGACGCCTTTTGTTCAGAAGATTGGTAAGTGGTTGGGCGATTGCTTCACAGTCTCTCACGAACCGCCTGAAGTATGAACAGAGTCCCACAAAGCTCCGGACATCATTGGCGGATCGGGGTACTCGAAAACTCGTGATGGCACGAATTCTCTCAGGGTCCGGCCTCACACCGGAAGCGTCGACAAGGTGGCCTAACGCTGTAATTTGTTGGCAGCGCAGTGACACTTCGAAGAGTTCAACTGGAGGTCAACATTGTGGAAGACGTTGAGAATGGCCGACAGACTCTCAAGGTGGGTCTGAAATGTAGTTGAAAATACGAGGACGTCGCCTAAATAACACAGGCATGTTGACCATTTGAACCCGTGTAGCAGAGAATCCATCATACGCTGGAACGTCCCTGGGGCGTTGCTTAGACCAAAGGGCTTAATCTTGAGATGGTACAGGCCATCGACAGTGACGAAGGCGGTTTGTCTTGGTCTTCCTCGTCCACGGCAATCTACCAATAACCAGAGCGAAGGTCGATGGATGAAAAGTAGCGTGCGCCGTGGACACAATCAAGAGTGTCATCAATACGAGGCAAAAGATACACGTCCTTTTTCGTAATTTGATTTAGATGCCGGTAATCAGGGCAGAAACGTCAGGTGTTGTCCTTCTTTTTAACCAGGACGACGGGTGAAGTCCATGGGCTTGATGAAGGCTCAATATTATTTAGTTAACATCTTTCTCACTTCGGCTTGAATAATATGGCGTTCCGTTGCGTACACGTGATACGGACGATGGTGAGTGGGAACAGCATCCCTAGTGTTGATGTGTTGCTGGACGAGAGAAGTTTGGCCGATTGGTCGATCGTCAAGGTCGAAGATGTTGCAGTAGGAAGCTAAAAAGCGGATGAGGGCAGTTGAATGCGCTGAGGGGGGGGGGGGAGGTGAGGAGTCATCTTGGGACGTATTGACATGTCGGGCTGTGTGGCTTCGAGCAAATGTTAGGGCTGTAGGCAGTAAGTGGAGGAAATTTGTGGCACAGAGGCCATGTTGAAGTTCAGGTTGAATATACGACTGAAGATGAAGGTCTAAGCAAGGAGTACCAGTGGTACAGTCTATCAGAGCGGAATGGGTCGACAGGAAGTCCATCTCTGAGAAGAGGTCATGTGGACAGTTACGGAGCACCATGAATAGGACAGGAACGTAGCTGTCGATGATTATGCGAGCTTATGGGAGCCGTACACATTCTGATTACAGGAAGACTTCCGCCATCGGCGACCCGTATAGCTTCTGTCGCAAGAGGCATGAGGTCTTTTCTTAAGTGGCGACAAAGATGAACACTGACTATGGACACGTGAGTGCCAGTATCAACTAGTGCCGACAAAAACCGCCCGCGTGCACATCGGTAATATTCTTGTTCATAGAAAGCGTCAATGAATGGTTTGGTTCAGACGGGGATGATGCAGCACTACCTCCAGCAGGTGCCAGGTCTAGTTTTCCGTCGGGTACAATGGCAAGTTGGGCGGCGAGGGATGTCGGCGTGGATGGGGCGACGGGGAACGGCGGCATTGAGGGACGGAGAACGAGCAGAAAGGAGGCTGTTAGGTTGTCGAAAGCAGGATCCTTACGGCTGGGCGAATACCGGTGGGCGAATACCGGTGAATATCTTCATATGCGCATTAAGGTGCGAAAGACAGGTTCTTATGTGGCGGCATCCAGGAGAAACGACGGTAGCAGGAAGCATGTCCAATGCGGTGGCACCGGAAGCAGATCGGTTTGTCGTCGGAAGTCCGCCATTCCGTGGGCTTGCGAGACTGTGGAGGAAAGAATGGGTCACGTCGAGATGCAGAAGGGGCGAGATACGGGGCAGGTGAGAGGGAACCCGAAATTGGCGAATTCTTGTCATACGATGGACCACGGGGGTTGTTGGTATTGTAGCATGTTCAGAAGGAGAGGGCTGAAGCGCCACCGGACTTGCTGCTTCAAGTTCCCGTCGAACAATACGCATGACACTCTGCTCAAAGGGTGGTGTGGCGGTGGAATCGAAGCAGGTGGACGTAGCCACCTTGTTTACCAAACGAGAAAAAGGAGGGCGCACCCGACGGCATTTTGATGTTTGAAACGGTGGTATTCTTGAATGATGTGGTCGATAGTCGAGACGTTGGTGTAGACCAGCAAATCGAAAGCGTCGTCCGCGATTCCCTTCAAAACGTTTTCAATCTTGTCAGCTCCAGACATCGCCTCGTCCACTTTCGGGCAAAGAGCGAGAACTTCTTTTATGTAGGACACATACGATTCATTTGGCGACTGGACACAGGTAGCCAGCTTCTGACGTGCAGCTGCGTGGTGACCGGTCGGGTCCTCAAAGATGTCACGTAGCTTCTCTTTGAACGTGTCCCAGCTGCTGAGTTCGGACTCAATTGTTTTGTACCAGACAAGTGGGGTTTTGTCAAAGTAGACGAGAACATTAGCCAGCATACTGCTAGGGTCCCAGCAGGTGAAGCCAGTAGTCATACAGGCGAAGCCAGTAGTCGACAGCGAAGCCAGGTTGCGCAGAGAATGTCTCTGGATCACGGGATGTGGGCACCATGACAAAGGTTGTCGGAGAAGCCACAGATGGAGAAGAGGATGGGTTGTCACTGGAAGCCATGGCGGGAATATCGTTACTCACGTAACAATATCTTCACAATAGTGCCAGAAAGTACAGTGCTTATATTTAGAGTATAAATTTATATTAAGCGTATATATAAGAAATAGCACGCTTTAGCTTTGATGCCACAGTGATATATCTGTAGGCATATTTATAACGAAGTACTGCTAAGAAATTGTCTACTTTGTCAACGCGTAAATACTTCAACGCGCACGTGATGCAGCAATGCACGAAGTGCTATACATCTTACACTAGCATGAACAAGAAACTATTGCACTGGCATTTCACTAGTGGGCGTCACTAGTTAAAACTCCCACCCGCACCTTCCCTGATCTAAAGATCAGATCACTTGGTGCTCAGTCTCTCTCTAAAATAAAAAAAAGATTAATGAATAACGGAGAAAGCAAGTAGTGATAAAAAAAGTAACAACCATATCGAAAAGGCATATATGGCGTATACAACAGCGATGATAATTACCTCAGATTAAGTTATCCAGAAGGTTATGACGATTTGTATTTGTAGGAAAATTTCCTGAAGCTCACTGCTCATAAGTGCATGGTCAAGTTACAGCACATCTGCCACTAATGGCAGAAACGCTGCAGCAGCAAGTTCTTTTCAATAATCGCCATTTCGCTAATGCTAGTCAAGCTTGCCTTGTTGAAAAGTTCACTTTCGTCAACACAATGTAAAGAACAGAAATGGTGTCGAAGTATTAAAGCTTCATTTCCCGTGCTTCAGTCTGACAGCTACACAAAGGGCCGCCTTCTCTTTCATTTCCTGGCGCACAATCACTGGTGGTAACCGTAACTCAGCGACTGATGTCACCTTCTTCAATAACAAAACGAGGATCGCCAGTGAGAAGGAAAAGAAAATGAAGCGAATGCGCTTTGAGTGCTTGAGAACGCTAATGCCCGCTTTCCTGTTGCTTGAGTGCCCATGTTGTGTTTGAAACGTGCCATAGACTGTTAGAAACGGCACCCGAAGTCAAGTCCTCTTGTCCATTTGCTTCAGTGGTTGAGTGCCTGCTCCTGAAAACCCACTTGTCTGCAGCCTTTTAGCCTTCGACCGAGCGAAAGAAATGTCCTCTTGATGCACTCGGACATCAGCTTTATTATTGTTTTACGTTCTATAGGACCATCACCTCAGAACACGGAGTATAGGGCCAATTGGATGCTTGTGGCTTCCGAGCTGCAGCGAATGGGGGCAAAAAGGAAAGATTGGCCAAAGCAGGGAAGGAACAGAAAAAAAAAGAACTTGTGTTCTAATTTTATAAAGCTGGGGGAATGTGTATGCAGATGTCACAATGCTTGGAACTTCCAAATAGACAGCATTTGCAAGAAGCTTCGGTGTTTCCAGACAGTGTAACGGTGCCTTTGCCTAGCTGACACCTTGAATCCTTTTTCAAGGATGGGGGCAATCAGGTTTCAGAAGTCAAACCGTCTCATTACGTTATCGTTCGGCACGGACTTACGACGACACCAAAAACCCTACTCATGCCCCAGCAACGCAAAAAATACACTGATATATAAGCAAATATACCGCCAAAAGTTACTCAACAATTTCGTACATTCTCAAAGTTAAAACTGAAGTCAACTATATTCAGAGTGGCAAAATGGGTCGTTGATTTACCTGCCTACCTAAGTTTGAACAAATGGAAAAGCCTGAATTTCCAGTATAAACTTACCATTACGATATCATTTAGGTGAACATTTAGACAAAGAAACCTTACTCACAAAACTATTCATGGTTGAAAGAATCAGATGAATTGCAGCAGTTCACTTTGAGTGTACTCCACAAGCCAGTGAAAATAATAAAATGGTCTCAACAAGCTAAACTTGGCTTAATGACCTGGCGCGCGTGACTAATAAGATTAAGGCCCGTATTTACAAACCAATCTTGGACTTACCTCACGTTTTTCTCAAGTTCCTGTACTCTGAAAGCGCGTTATCAGGGCACAAAAATGGTAACAGGGTAAAACATGACAAATAGATCGGTTCATGCATACTGGCCTACATTGTTCATCAGGCTCAGTAAAGGCCTAAAACCGATAAGGAAAACTCGAGGTAAAGTTGAGCTTGGTTTGTGCGTACGGAAATAAGTTTGACCCCCGGAACCCCTCAACTTTGAAGGTATGTACAAAAAAAAGATGAAACGTGAAAGCATGCTTCGTCGCTGCTTTAAAAGAACAATAAAATAACAAAAAGGACAAAAAAGCGTCGCTTGAAATTTGTGGCAGAAAGCACACGGTTTTATTGCATTGTGAAGTATTTCAGCGAAGATGGAAGTACTACGCTGGGGTAAATACAGCACGCAACACTTAGATACGCTAGGTGACTGTTTCTGTCACAGATATTAAGAAAATTACCATGCTTATTAAAGCACCTACCACGAAATAAGAGTCTCCTTGTAATTGAAGCGAAAGGGAACGCGGTATACGTAGCTTGAGGTGCAGGTTTTGTTCCATTAAAAAATTGCCATATCCCATGTTTAGTGGAAATCGATGATATCGAAGCACTGATGAGGAAGGTTGAAGTAAAATACAGGTTCTTTACGATGTTGTAGAAGCCAACCCTCACCACTCGGCGCCCGAGACACACTACCCGAGGTGGTATAGCAAAGTGGGAGACGAAACGTGCGGCTACTATTCTAATATCGGCGATTGACTTGCTGGTCGCTTGATGGTGAAAAAGAAACGCTGGAGAAGTTCTAGTAGGCTGAGAAAAAGTTGTATTTGCAGACTGTACCAAAATTATATAAGTACGAACACCAACGTTACAAAAAAAAAAGCACCTGGGAAATGAACCGTCTTCTGTAAGGCTACCCTACGGGATTCGGCAGAGCTGACAATGCCTAACACCTCACACCCGGTTCAGGAAGATTGGCATAGCTCCGGGACCTCTTCTTATTCCCTTGGTGCTCCGCCTTTACACAACTCTCGGCGAATAGTCGCCTGCTTGTCCTCTGATAGGACAGCACTTGGTCAATGAAAAACCCACAACGAGGACGCAACCTTCGTGTATGTGCGAGGGCTCATACCCTCGCCACAAATAACACGACAACCAAAATGTAAATAAAACTGAACCAGAAAAACTCATAGAGGCAAGGGCCAGCTAAGCGGCGCACAATTATCTAGACTTGGAGCTACACGTGCTGGGTTCGTGACATTAGGAACAGCTCGCTTGGAAACATGTCAACTTATTCTCGATGGGGCAATAATTCACCTGTCCCCTGTGCGTTGTAAGAGGAACTGCTCTCTAACCACACATGGCTTCACCTAAGAGTTCATTGGCAAGAATTAACGTGGGAGCAGTCGAAGGCATGCCACTGCGACAATACGCACCAAATTGTACAGTGGGTGGCCGATTGCCGTGACATCAGCCATGCTTTCACGTGTCGCCAGCCCACCCTCTTCCGAGAGCTATTGGAGCTAAGCCGGACCGAGACAAAAGTTTGTGGGTAACCTCCGAGATTTCGCAACGCGCGCTACTTTGAAACGATGTGCGTGAACACTACGTGCTGCTGGGCTTCAGCTTAACTGAAGAGAGGAGTCAGCGCGCTGCTCTGGCTCTCGAAAGAGGCCCATTGAGGCGCCGACTGCCAGTGCTGTAAGGCATCAAGGGCGTCGTCACCATGACGTTTCTAAACCCTGTTGCCCACGTTGTCGTTTTTTTTCCCTGAGTTAACAGGAAAACGAAACGCTCGGTCACCTCTGGTGGTGCCGAACTACGCGGGTTATCATGCTGACGCTGTACTGTCTGCGTTGACGGCAAATCTGGTCAGACACGCTTCGACTGAGTGCAACCTAAGCAACGCTGCATGCCAACGGCTGACATGTCTCCCGACACTTACCGTGCGAAAAACTAACTTGCTTCTTGTGTAATTCTCAAAGGGAAAATAAGAGAAAAGTGAGCTCCGTAACTGTCTGCATCAGAGTGCAACCTCTCAACAATAGCTCACAAGAGATGAGGGTAAGGAGGGATTAAAAGAATAAAAATAAAAGGTATATATTGTCACGGGGTTGTGACGTGGCTGAAGAAAGGAGACTTCGTGTTGGGATTTAACTGTTTATTTGGGTGAACCTGTGCCCGATAAACGGAAAGTGCAATTACAGCAGCAGTCATGCAGAGATAGCAGTCTTGGACTGATAGCGGCGAACGAAGCGTCGGCCTTCAATCCACAACTGACAAGTGGCGAAGCGCGTCGGCATTAATACTTTTGCCGTCGAATGTTCTAGCGTTATCGCTGGCGGTGGCGTAGGTTCCAGAATAATCTGTACCGTTCGCAGAGTGGGCGTGATCTTATCGAAATGATCTACTACAGTCCGGAAGCTTCTCGAAAACTGTAGGCGCGGTTTGCGCTGAGAATCGTGTGGTGTTCTGCGACGATAACAAAACTTGGGAAATTGAACGTAACATTGCCTCCCTCTGAAAAAAGCATCGTGCCGATGCTTTAACTAAAGATGAAGGTACAACAGTAATACAAAAAAGTACAATAAATGAATTACGATACAAAAATAATACAAAAAAACACTGTTTCAGTTTGTTAACGCGCATGAAACGGCTTGAGGCGCGCGACATGGACGACTTCAGGTCGCGATCGGCGTCGTTGAGAGTTCGTGATGCCGTCGGGGACAACCTCGTAATCAAGTGGGCGGAGACGTCGAACCACCCTGTATGGTCCGAAGTACCGTCGCAGAAGCTTTTCGCTTAGTCCACGCCGGCGTATCGGCGTCCACACCTAAACACGTACACCGGGCTGGTATTCCACGAAGCGTCATGGAAGATTGTAACGGCAGCTGTCGGTCGTCTGTTGATTCTTGATACGGAGACGCGCGAGTTCTCGGGCTTCTTCGGCGCGTTGAAGGTATTCACTCACATCGAGGTTTTCTTCGTCGGTGACGTTGGGTAACATGGCATCGAGCGTCGTTGCCGGGCTCCTTCCGTAGACCAATTTGTATGGAGATATCTGCGTCATCTCCTGCACCGCCGTGTTGTATGCGAAGGTCACGTACGGAAGAATGGCGTCCCACGTCTTGTGTTCGACACTGACGTGCATTGACAGTATGTCGGCGATCGTCTTGTTACGCCGCTCGGTGAGGCCGTTGGTCTGTGGCTGGTACGCTGTCGTCCAGCGGTGGTTTGTCTGGCTGTATGCCAAGATCACTTGAGTTTAGTCTGCAGTAAATGCCGTTCCTCTGTCGGTGATAAGGACCTCCGGGGCGCCGTGACGTAGGACGATATTTTCGACGAAGAACTTAGCTACCTTGGATGCACTGCCTTTTGGCAGGGCGTTTGTCTCGGCGTAACGGGTGAGGTAGTCGGTAGCTACCACGATCCACATGTTTCCGAAAGCCGACGTCAAGAATGGCCCCAGTTGGTCCATACCAATCTGCTGGAAAGGTCAGCAAGGTGGTTCAATTAGCTGCAGAAGTCCCGCTGACCTTGTCGGCGGTGTCTTGCGTCGCTGACAGTCCCAGCATGTCCTCACATAACGAGTGACGTCGGTCGTAAGACGTGGCCAGTAGTACCTTTCTTGTATCTTCGCGAGCGTGCGAGAAACACCGAGGTGCTCTGCCGTCGGATCGT
Organism: Rhipicephalus microplus; assembly: GCF_043290135.1. NCBI lineage: Eukaryota > Metazoa > Arthropoda > Arachnida > Ixodida > Ixodidae > Rhipicephalus > Rhipicephalus microplus. The sequence continues at coordinate 229,552,901 of NC_134700.1, forward strand.
CGTGCAGGGACTGCAGGAGTTCTGGTCGCAGAGCTGAAGGCACCACAAGGAGGTACTTAGCTCGAAGCGGTGAAAAGTTTTTCTTTTGTAGAAGACCGTTTCGTAGAAAGAACGACGCAAGTGCGCACTTGAATACTTTCGGGACTTCGGCGGTCCTGCCTTCGAGGTATTCTATTAGTGCTTTAAGTTCCGGGTCGGCCCGCTGTCGTTCAGCGAAGTCGTCGGTAGTTATCGTTTCCAAGAAGTAGTCGTCACCCGGGTCGTCGGGTAGTGGTTGGTCGACAGGCGCACGAGAGAGACAGTCGGCGTCGGACTGTTTTTTTTTTGCCGGACTTGTAAATGACAGTAATGTCATATTCTTGAAGTCTCAGGCTCCATCGTGCGAGGCGATCTGAAGGGTCCGTCAAGGTGGCTAGCCAACACAAGGCGTAGTGGTCGCTCACAACTTTAAAGGGCCTGCCGTAGAGGTAGGGGCGACATTTTTACGTAGCTCAGATGATGGCGATGCACTCCTTTTCTGTTGTGGAATAATTTGCTTCTGCTTTGGATAGCGATCGGCTCGCGTAACTAATAACCCTTTGAAGTCCGTCAGCCCTCTGCACAAGAACGGTGCCAAGACCTACGCTGCTTGCGTCAGTGTGTATTTCTGTCTCGGCGAATTCTTCGAAATGGGAAAATAACGGAGGCGTCTGGAGGCGATGTTTAAGCTAGAGGAAAGCGTGTTCCTACTTGAAGTCCACGTCGGCCTTGGTAAGGTTAGTGAGAGGATCAGCGATGCGGGCGAAGTTTTTCACGAACCGCGTCCACAGGCCCAGAAATCGGCGCACCACTTTCTTGTCAGTGGGCGGCGGGAAGTCGGCGATGGTGGCTGTTTTCCGTGGATCTGGACGAACTCCAGAATTGCTGATAACGTGCCCCAGAAACAAGAGCTCCTCGTACGCAAATCTGCCCTTTCCTGGCTTCAGTGTGAGTCTGGACGTCTTGATGGCTTGAAGTACACCTTCAAGGCGCCGAAGATGCTCGTCGAAACTCGAGGAAAACACGACGACATCGTCCAAGTACACAAGGCAAGTCTGCCACTTCAATTCTGCCAGTACTGTATCCATAACGCGTTGAAAAGTTGCAGGCGCTGAGCAAAGGCCGAAGGGCATCACCTTAAACTGGAAGAGGCCGTCTGGTGTTATAAACGCCGTCTTCTCCCGGTCTCTTTCGTCAACTTCAGTTGCCAATAGCCAGTCTTGAGGTTCATTGACGAAAAGTACTTTGCGGTATGAAGCCGATAAAGTGTGTCGTCTATTCGTGGGAGAGGATACACGTCCTTTCTTGTTATTTTGTTCAGGCGGCGATAATCAACGCAGAAACGTAGGGTCCCATCTTTTTTCTTCACTAATACCACGGGAAATACCCATGGACTCTTGGACGGCTGGATAATGTCATCCCGCAGCATTTCATCAACTTGTGTCTTCATGGCCTCATGTTCTCGCGTTGAAACCCTGTACGGCCTCTGACGGAGTAGTCTGGCATTTTCTTCAGTTATGATGCGATGTTTCGTGATTGGGGTCTGCCCAATTTTTGATGACGACGAAAAGCAATTTTCATAATGCAGGAGCAGGGCCTTGAGCTGTTCTTGCTTATCGTTCGGAAGTCTGGGATTGACGTTGAAAGCTATGGGAGGGGCTTGGTTCCTCTGAGCAGGTTCCGCAGAATCGGCGAGGGCGAAAGCACTGGTGGCTTCGACAATTTCTTCGATGTATGCGACCGTTGTTCCTTTGTTCACATGTTTGTACTCATTGGTGAAATTCGTGAGCATAACCGTTGCTTTGCCTCCCCGCAGCTCTGCAATTCATCTTGCGACACAAATATTTCGGGTGACCAACAGATGCTGACTGCCTTCAACGACGCCTTCGAAGTCAGGTGATTTAGGAGCGCCGACTGAAATAATGACGCTTGAGCGAGGCGAAATGGTGACTTGTTCTTCCAGCACATTCAAGGCATGGTTTCCTGACGGCGTTCGTGGCGGTAGTGCTTCTTCTGTGGATAACGTTATCGACTTTGTTTTTAGGTATGACAGCACCATGGAGGCAAAAGAAGTCCATGCCAAAGATGACATCTCGCGAGCAACGCTGTAGGACTACGAAGTCTGTAGGATAAATACAGCCGTTAATGGTGACTCTCGCTGTGCAGATTCCTGCATGCGTTACGAGATAACCTCCAGCTGTGCGGATTTCAGGGCCTTTCCAAGCTGTCCTAACTTTCTTTAACTTCGCGGCGAACGACCCACCGATGACGGAATAGTCGGCTCCTGTATCGATGAGAGCGGTCACACTGTGGCCGTCGATAAGAACGTCGAGGTCGCTAGTTCGCCGTTTCGCATTACAGTTACGGCGTGGCGTCGGGTCACGGTTGCGTCGGCTTGTTCCGCTGCTTCCACGTTGCTTCGTCAGGCCACCTTCGGTAAGTGAGCTTTTGCCGTCAGGGCTTTGCCTGGTCGGCGTTGTGTTCGGAAAGCTCCGTCGCGGCGTCGTCGTCGTCGGAGGATCTTCGGTAGTCCGTCACACAGCAACCGCACCTCCATCGGTTGCTGCCCTTAGTTTCCCGGATACGGGCTAGGAGACCGGCCCCGCGTTGAGCCAGAGTACTGCCGGGGGTGCGGTGACATGCGGCGGCTGGGCGACGGTGAACGGGAAGAACTTCGTGGTGTCCATTGAGTTCCTGTCAGGTAGTCGGCGATGTCACGTGGCCGTTCCCCTGGCTGCAGACGTGGTGCATCGAAGGCGAAGCCACGCAGTCCTATCTGTCGGTGCTGGCAACGGCGGTAAGTGTGCCCAGCCTCGCCACAGTGGTAGCACAGTGGGCGGTGGTCAGGGGTGCGCCATACGTCGGTTTTCCTCGGCGCACCGCGCTGGCCCGCTGGCGAACGGTAGGTCGTCGGTGGGGGTGGTGGCGGTGGTGGCGTCTGGCGACGGAAGTGCGATGGGGTGGTGTTTCGGCGTGCGCGTGGAAGAGGGGCCTGGCGGCGTGCTGCAGCAGCATAGCTCATGACTTGAAGCTGCGGCTCTTGAGGCTGAGGAACCTCAAGCGAATGCTGGATCTTCTGGCGTAGTACGTCCGCGATGGATTCCACGTGAGGCTGCGCTGAAGGAAGTAATTTTCGCAGCTCCTCTTGCACGATCGCTCGGATCGTCTCACGCAAGTCAATGATTCCTAGCGCTTGAATGCCGGCGTAGCTTGTAGACGAGAAGCTACGGTTATATTGCCGCGTGCGCATCTCGAGCGTCTTCTCTATCGTAGATGCTTCTGAAATGAATTCAGCGGCCGTCTAAGGCAGGTTTCTGATCAGCCCGGCGAAGAGTTCCTGCTTTACTCCTCGCATAAGTAGACGGACCTTCTTCTCGGACATGGCAGAGTCAGCGTGGCGGAAGAGTTTAATCATATCTTCCGTGAATAGCGTCACGTTTTCATTTGGCATCTGCATGCGGGTTTCGAGGAGAGCTGCGGTCTTCTCTTTGCGCACCACACGTGTGAAAGTGGTGAAGAACCTGGCGCGAAAGGCGGCCCACGTTGTGAGGCTTCGCTCTTGATTCTTGAACCAGGTCGGAGCAGCATCTTTCAAGGCGAAATACACATGCCGTAGCTTGTCATCGTCTGTCCAGTCATTAAACGCGGCGACGCGGTTGAACCTTTCGATCCAGCTTTCCGCGTCTTCCAGTGGCGAACCGCGGAAAGTTGGCGTCTCTTTGGGTTGCCGGAGCAGGAGTGGGGCAGGTAGAACCGGCGTTGACATGGTCGCCGTGGTCGACGTCAGCCTCTTGGTTTTCTGAGCCTTGTCCAGTAAAAACCCGTACTCTGGTGGCAGACATTGTTGCCTGCGGCTGACTCGCTGCTCGTTGCTGGCGTCGGTGTCTTCACGGCGTGGGGTGGGTTCACGGCTTGACGGAGGCGTCCGGTACATGGAAGAAACAGCACCTCCACTAGATTTCACGGGGTCGGGACGTGGCCGAAGACAGGAGACTTCGTGTTGGGGTTTAACTGTTTATTTTGGCGAACCTGTGCCCGGTAAACGGAAAGGCCAATTACAGCAGCAGTCTTGCACAGATAGCAGTCTTGAAATGATAGTGGCGAACGGAGCGTCGGCCTTCGATCAACAACTGACAAGCGGCGAAGCGCATCGGCATTTATACTCTTGCAGTCGAATGTTCTAGCGTTATCGCTGGTTGTGGTGTATAGATAGATAGATAGATAGATAGATAGATAGATAGATAGATAGATAGATAGATAGATAGATAGATAGATAGATAGATAGATAGATAGATAGATAGATAGATAGATAGATAGATAGATAGATAGATAGATAGATAGATAGATAGATAGATAGATAGATAGATAGATAGATAGATAGATAGATAGATAGATAGATAGATAGATAGATAGATAGATAGATAGATAGATAGATAGATAGATAGATAGATAGATAGATAGATAGATAGATAGATAGATAGATAGATAGATAGATAGATAGATAGATAGATAGATAGATAGATAGATAGATAGATAGATAGATAGATAGATAGATAGATAGATAGATAGATAGATAGATAGATACGCTCAATGTAACCAGTTTGCTAAAAAAAATGATTCGCATTTAAGGCTTCTTTTCTTTTCTTGGGCCGTTCGTGTCATTTTACTGAGAAAAGTGATGTTCGAGTTTTACCTTAGATGAAAACTCGAACTTAAATGATAGTCATTAGTCACATTTATAAATCAATATGTCCACGTTTAGTATTTGGGACATATCATACAGACTCTGCTCTATAAATATAATTTGTAAGAAGAAACGCCGCAAGGAATATTTTGTGGCGATCAATACGGTGCGTCGCAGACATTGCATGTAGTGTGATAAAAATGAATCGTTTGACATTGTAGTAGATTAACCGCATGATAAAAATCTGAAAATGAAGGACACAACTTAAAAAGCGACGACTCCAAACCACTGCATATTTTCCGTACGTTGAATACTTTCCCCAATGAACAAACTAGAGTGCTTGAATGTCGCACGTGGAAGCGGCCTAACATGAACAGTGATATGTATTGGTTAATTGGCTGCTTGCACAATTATAACTATTTCGGTAACTAGCTTGTCAGGCTTTTAATTTATTATAGACACAAAGTAATTGAAGACCAAATAATTTTAATGGTTGAAGTTGTCTTTGACTGTTATGTTATTAGGTGGCTACCACAGTTTAAAAACTAGTCCAAAAAATCACTTTCAAAGACATTTAGAATATGTAGGAGGTAACCGAATAGGCATATTTTACAGCATTAGAATGCATGCCAGGAATAACGAATTCATAGTATCAAAGTAAAAGTTTGCTTGGGCAATCAGTCAACTAGAAAGCACAAGGTGTCACTTTAAAACGTGAACTGTCACTACTGAGTTCGAATATATTGCCGAAGAGTGGCCACCCCACTGGATGCCATGTTACCACTACAGGACGAAAGCAGCTATCCACCTGACTTAGATGACTTCTTGCAAAGAGCCGAAGAAGCACGGCAAATGGCAAGATACCGAATACGCAACCAACAGCACGTCGATTCTAGTCGGTACAACAAGAGACGCAGTGACGCACTTTATCATCCCGCTGACAAAGTGTGGATATGGATACCAGTGCGCCGCCGCGGACTCTCTGAAAAGCTTCTTTGCCGATACTTCGGCCCTTAACCGTAAAAGCAACGTCACTTATGAAGTCAGATCCGCTGGACACGTGAGTACAAGACGCCGCAATCCCACGGAAGTAGTCCGCATGAAGCCCTATCATGACAGATCGTCAAAAAACGAGTGAGAGTGCGCATCTATCTTTTCACTGTCTTAAGCATCGGGACGATGCGTCTGAGGAGGGGGGTAATGCTGCGACAGGTTCGCCACGTTCAAGTATCCCGCCACAATCATCGTGGCACCAGCACCAGCAAGACCCGGCTCGGCTGGCATGCGCCACGCGTTCGTGCGCTCCAACAACGAGGAAGAGGAAGATAGTTGGATCTGTGCCACTCGGCTACTCGGACTTGACGACCATAGTCTTTAGAATCGTGGGCACAAGTTCGCCCTAAGAAAGACGCTTGTTTTTTTAACCTGTCAACCTCAGCATCGCTGCAATATTATACGTTATTTAATTCCTTGTCAGTGAAAATTAAAGTTGCCAAAATGCAACGCGGTAAAACCAACTGATCGGTAAGTTACAAATGGTGATCGTCAAAATTTGGTAAGGTGAACACAGACAAACTCCACTTGCTCATCGTAAAAAGGGGCGAGAAACTATATTGTTGAGCGATCATCTGTAATTTTTTTTCAATTTATTCACTCGTGGCAAACTTTCTAAAATAGAAAAAACAGTGACCAGGGTAAATATGCACTACCGTATTTACTACTTCGAAAAAGAAATAACATCATGTGTAGACATGACGTTAATAAGGGAGGCTCCACGAAACTACCACACAGAGTTTGTGATGTCCACGTTATATGTTCACATATTAAGAAAACACAGTAGTGCTGGCGTAAACTTGGCCACCGTAGATTTTTCGTTTGAATATGGTATTCGCTATCCCTACATTTCAAAATAATACTGCATGTGTACCACACCACGCTCCTCGAACGCTCCAATGATTGATTCACGTACTACGTCATGTTTCTATACGCACAAAAAATACCCGAGAAAATTTGTCCTATTTAGAAGGTGAACCGTTTTGTAGCTGCCAGATGGCGCAAATGTGCCAAACCGAAAGCACGATTTAAAGCAGGACAAACGTCGAGAGTTACTTAGAAGCGTTATTTCAAATAGAATCAGGTTGGGCGGTTGTGCGAGAAACAATGAAAATCAAACAGTTCCATTCAAACTGTTAACAAAGGGAGATAGCTCAGCGGAGTGGGTAATCCGATTTCTCTCCCCTTGGCAGGGCGCTAATCCTGTGGACAAAGGATGAAACACCTGGCACTAGAAAGATGGTGGGTGGAACAGAAGCTCATGAAAGGTGAAATAAAGTTCTAGCAGAACCAAAAAAGCTCTTGAAGAACCAAGGAGTGACGCGAGGAGAAGGCACTGAACGAAATAAAAATATAAATAATATAAAGAAATCAACGTACATGACTTCGGGGAGAAAATACGGAAGGCAAAGGAAAGGAATAGAGACAGGCAGAGCTAATTTAAAAGCCACGTTTTCCCCCAACACCACCTCCGACTTGTCACTGATTTATCGTGGAGTTTCCCAGGAGCAAGCTGTGAACAAACTTTGTGCGCCGGGAAGAACAGCAGCCCAATTCGGTCCCCTCTTATTCACAGTGAGTATTAGGCCTATTGTTTCGCTTCTGTGTCTCTATTATTGAGAAGTGATGTGTTTTGCAGATGGAAACATTCTTTTTACATTTTGACATGTAAAAGCAATGTCATAGAAATTGTTGAGATGTGTGGGTCAATCGAATCAAGTCCAATTCATCATGAAAATCTTTGACATGTTTTAACATCCTAAAACGTGATTTGAAGGCCTTAAAGACTGTTTGCAAAGATATCACCAGGACTATGCATATTCGCATCAATGATGTGCATAAAAGGTGAAGTCGCAAAGTCATAGGTTAAATACTTCAGTTCGCTTCTCATTGCACTGCATTATCTTGCAACTAATATGAGCGTTTGTCAAATGAATAAGAGCAAGTTCTTAATCTCAAATCTTCTCGTCAGAGGAACGAACACATAAAAAATGGCCGCCATTACGCCCGGCAGGATCGCACAAAGATTCTTTAAATTTTTATTGCAATGCGATACAAGATAACCTTCAAAGAAGTATCTGAAAGACTGATTGATTGATTGATATGTGAGGTTTAATGTCCCAAAATCACCATTTGATTATGAGAGACGCCATAAGAGAGGGCTCCGGAAAGTTTGCCTACCAGGGTTTTTTTTAACGAGCACCCAAATGTGAGCACACGGGCCTACTGCATTTTTGCCTTCATGGAAAATGCAGCCGCCGCAGCCGGGATTCGGTCCCGTAACCTGCGGGCCAGCAGCCGAGTACCTTAGCCACTAGATCACCACGGCGGGTATCTGAGATAGAAATACAAAATACTAGTGCAATAATTGTATCCTTCAAGATGCTTGCCCATTGTATCTTATTATACTTCGGTACCTTCGTAAATGTTTTATTATAAATCTATATAATGTAGAAGCCAAGGTATATGCACAAAAACGTCTGCATTGAAAACGTTTGCCCAATACCGTATATTTTAGGTAAATGCTATTGTCTCAATTTTTTTCAGTATAAGCCAATGATCTCCTTCCAATATATCAGTCATTCAAATTTCCAGTGGAATTGCTGGGGCTCCCTTAAGCTCCCAAGTAAACAAGACCATCCTATGTGTAAGCCAGATAGACAGATTGAAAAAATTACGCTTCCTGAACCTTGCCGCGCGATCTGGGCCGAGCGTTGCTAATAGCTTTTTTTTTTTGTGAGTTGAAGTTCTTCACGTCAAAACGACAGATAAAGAGTGTGAGGCAATACAGCTGCACAAAGCATCGCATAAAACCGGTGCAATTTTGCGCGCTATTACTACCTATGGCTACAATTACCTGGCAGTTGTGAATAATTAACAGTATTAAAAAGGTGTAAAAAAACTTATATAAATGACATAGACAGAGAGGTATATTTAAAGACAGGGAAGTTAACAAGAAAAAAAAACACTTTCGGTTGGCAGCATATGATGAGGTTTTATGTCAAATGTTTACCCAGAATTGGCATAGAAACACCATGCAGTCGGCTCCCTTAACGGCTATTACAATTAAGGATAAACTACGTTCACTTACCTAAGATGGACTGAGAAAACTAAGCACGAATTAAAAAAAATACCTGACATGGCTAGTTCAAACGCTCGTGAGAAAAACGAAGCGTTTGGAATGACAATGTTTCTTGAATCTCTTTTCAAACACTTTAAATAGCTCCTAATTATTCCCATCAGTATAACACAAACTTATACTTTGGCATTACACTGAGCGATAAGCAGATTGTTAGTTACTGCGTGCTCAAGCCACACCTACACAATCATGCATTAGTTTCCGAAGTCACCATGACAGAAGAGTAAAATCCAATAAAAAACATAAATATAGAAGCAAAAAAATGCAGACAGTTAAAGATAAAAAATAAAGCAGAGAGCTAATTTTGCATCACGCTAGAAAACAGATACTACAGTGACCGGAAAAGATTGTACAGAAACCCGGGATACAAAATACACGTAGCTATAAGCACGCTTGGGCTAACAATCATGTTTCTATTTCAAGAACTCTTTGAGTCAGACAGCAGGAAGGAAAAGATGGGGCAAGCCACGGTATTTTGTGTTTAATAAAAGCTTATTCTATCAGACCTAGCTGTGGTACCGGTGGTGCTACAGTTTGCAGAATCTTAGTTGAATATCACTCAGTGTCATCGCATGAATATCAAACTTACAACCACGAGATCCTTCAAATCTCTGATGTGTGAAAGCCATGGCATGCAACGCAACGTCATTTTCGTGTGCTTCATATTTCGTAACTAAGTACCAAAGAAGAGAATCTTCAATAATGACACTGCAATCGCGTCGTAATTTGCGAGATAGATGGCGCACAGCTTCAAGCATGCGGTACAGGACAGTGGCTAAGAGCAAGTGCTAAAAAATCGCCTCCACTAAAAGAAATAAAAAAATCAAAAAATATATAGAAAACAGGTACGTACATGTATTGGGCGTAGATGTTCACGCACTTGTATTGAAAGTGTGAGAGCGCTGCCACGCGCGTGACCTTTTTTTTTTTATAGAGACGCGCAGACATCACCTGCCTTCCTGTAGCACTGCGGCCGCTGGAAAGGTGAAATATTGTCACGGTCCTTAGTAATTATGAGGTGGCTTAAAGCACCAATATGCCAGATAAGCGAAGTTTTGTATTTGTTTCGCATGGTAGTGTTGTGATAGCAGTGTCTTGTATCTTGAGATACACGATACATTAGTTAATGTATCGTAAATGGAAATAATGATGTCTTGTGAGATATATCGTAATGCAGACACAAGGTGCCGAAGAATATCTATGATGGTATATGAATACATGCATCTTAAACACTGCCTGTAGCACTGCGACACCCCGAATACCCACCACTGCTGGACATTCTTCCGGAGAGCAACAATGTCCAGCGATTCTGCAACAAACAACACATTATGATAGGATGGAGGTGGGTATGTTCTATTATCTATTTATAAATATTTTAAACTAATGATGACGTACAAATTAATCTCCAAAAGTGTCACGGGTGCTTCGTGGAGCGTTGAGCTTCTATATATAGAGAGTTAAACGTAATACGGGGCAGTCGTGAAAAAGTTATAGCGAAAACGCAAACAACCGACTCAAGATTGTCACAAAAAATTTTAAGAAAAAACTAAAGTGGTTTCGTGTGCATTATACACTTAAAGGAAAAAAGTAAACAGAGGGTATTATCAATGTACAAAAATGTATCTCAAGAACTAGGGAAAGGGAGCTATACTTTCAGAAGAGTTAGCTGTTAATACTGTTCAGAATGCGCGTAAAATTATATTTGAAGTTTCTATTTCGAACATAGCCGGCATCACCCTACGTAGGAGACGCCACCTACGCGCTAAGCGCATCTGGCAGTGCTGAGTTAAAGTTTTTTCATTCAATTCCATTTCGAAAGCTTGCAAGAGCAGGCCCACTAGTAACAATCGGAGGATGTCGTGGCCTGAAAAAGACGTGTCTACATCACTGCGAAATATATCACCAGCAGTTCTTCTTGCAGGATTATTTCTTTGGGCATCCCCACGGCTAAATAGACTCGTGCGCCGACATGCAGGTAGCCAAATGGAGAATTTCAGACCATGACTTCACACACACACAAAAGAGATGGGCGAACATAAACAGTCTCTAGACTGCGCCAAACATTGAGAAAAGAGTCAATCGGGATGGATACGCTGAGAGCCACCAAAAGACCAGAGGCACACGGTTATCACATTAACACGCGCACCGTCGACTCAACCTTTCATTCTTTGCGCCGCCAGGCCGAGATGTGTTTCCACGAATCTATACCTGGCCTCACCAATTCCCGATGCTGATGGATGACACGAAATAGAGGTAAGCAGGAAACAAACGTCAAAACGATAGGAATTGAATGTTCACGCTAGCGGCGAGATCAAAGTTTCTTAGCCGTTTCTCCAGCTGAGATTGGAAAGCTAACCGACTATTGTGATGCTTCGCTCACCTGCAGCCACCAACCTTTCGTTCTTTGTCATCTACAGTTTCTCTAGACACTCCTAATAGCAACCAATGCCCTTCTATTGCTACACCAGCGGCAACCCACGCTCTGTAGCTCTTTATATGAACGGTGGCGAGAGAATACATTTAGGCGTTCTTTTCTTTATGTATTATCTTGTTGCCACCTATTGTCTTTTTTTTTTCTATATTTAAGCGTGACCGCATCGCCTTTGAAAGCAGAGTAGAAGCTGCAAATCATTGACAAAAAAAAAACTAGAAACATTGATTTTGTTGCAATAACTGAGTGAATCCCATAACTGAAACAGCATAAACACAAAGCCCGAATTCAAGAGAAGCCAGTGCGCAGAAAAGGAAACCAGACCCGTTGAACAGTAAATATTAGTAATTACTTTCCATTTATAAAACGTACTGAACGAGTCCTGGCTGCGAATGAACCTGTATTGAAATGCTTGTTTTTTCCTTGTGTCTGTTATTCGCAGAACACGAAATAGATGTATTAAGAAACAGTGCGACATAGTTTCTTACCTTTGCAAAACCCACGAGACGTTTCCTCAGGCGTGTTGCAAAAGATTCCTCCTTTGCGCAAGATGCCTGCTCACATATGCTCCGGTACACCTTGCACATCTGAAAGAAAACATATCGTTGATACATAACTTCGCACAATATGTCACTAGGGTGACTTTTCTTATAGTTTTTTGGTCTTATGTAAAATTTTCCGCCATACAAATAGAAGATATAAGCGCTATGATCCCTTATCGTCCACTCTCTGCAAACACAGCACTGAAAAATTGCCTCGAAAATTGAATATTTCATGGTCTCGTATCGTGGCAGATTTCAGGAGCAGCAAGCAGATCGTAAGGAGATTGGCCCTTACGTCGTATACATACACAGAGACTTGGTTTTCTCCCTGGTCCAGAAGCGAGAGCGAATTTCTTGCAGCTTCGTCCTTACCTTAGGCTATTTGTCCGCCACTGCCAGATCTACAAACACAGAACACAGTACAAGAGAAGTGCTTGCGCAGCGGAATAATATGCAGAATGGCCCATATTTTCGTTTGTTCTCAGCGGTTATGGCTACAAAAAGATTACAGCAAGAAATATACAAGAAAAAAATTCGCGAGAAATATGTGCCTTTTGTGAGACCAAGCTACGCGGGTTGCGTTTCACTATCGGTGTTACACTACACTACACGAATGAGTGCAGACGTCATCCTGTATGAAGGCATGCACATGAAAACAATATGCATGGCCATGACAGTGCATTTTAACGGACGGGAACAAAAGTCTGGGGCGTATAAAATACGACAGGGCGATAACACATTTACGTGAATCAGACATTTCACAGTTTGGAAGTTTTATCAAGATTTCCACAAACCGCTGAAACAGAAGGAAGGCTCCGAAGGCTCTTGCACTTGTAGTTCTTGAATCAGCTGAACAATCGTTGTTTTCATTTGTTACTGTCATGAAACATATTAAATGTGCTGGAAAAACTACGTTGTATTTTACGAAAACGCGCCTAATCTAAACCCACGTATACACTTGAACGGTTGCGTACATGCTAAAAACTATGCCATAAAAGCACATATTGTGCAGAAAAAGTACGGTTTCGCAAGTGTATCCTAACTTGCATATTACATTACTTTGCGGATGCCTAGAGAAGAATTAATTTTTTTCCCCAAATAGCACATTGCAAGAGCACCTTGGTCCCGCTGTTTCGGTTTAAAATCATTTTATACGTGCTACCACTTGAATGAAGCTACATCTGACTCATTATGTATGGATGCTTTTAGTTTATACGCCCTTTCTTATCTTACAACACATCATTGTGGGGATAATATCACCGCCAAACGGGGAAGGGAAGGCTGTAAACTTAAATTCTTTATGGACAAACCATCTTTCTGACTGCTCCCAAAATAAATGCCCATGTATGAAATTACAAAGTTTGTCTTGAAGCTACGGCGTATATATAATGTCAACGTGGCTTCGTTCCACGTCTTTTGTTTTATTTTTCTTCTATTGAAATGGTGGCTGGCAGCGTCTACAGAAGAAATCTTGGGACCAGTGAGTAAAACAGATAATTGACGCGAGAGTGGGAAGTGCATTGGGAAACTGTAACTCTTTTCTTCCACTCTCTCACTATGCATGCGCGGGGACTCTCAGAAGGTTGAAGGTGCGACAACGAAGACGGTAACTCCAACGTGGAACGAGCACCCAACAAGCTCAACTTGAGAACTACAGCCATTCTGTTTGCTTGGCCACAAGCGAAAACAAACAGTAGATGCTTTTCCATGTGTTACTGACGTGATAAATCAGCAAAATGTGCTGGTGTCCAGGTGACTTTGTATGATTGCTTATTTCGCAGTAAAACAAGTGAAGAGGCAGCGGACCTTTAGAAGAGAGAAAGTATATCCATGTGGACACTACACATGGATTTGTTTGCATGACGCCAAACGACATGAGCCAACGACATCATGCGACATCGCGGACCCCTTAAGGGTTCCCCAGTTCGAAGAACACAGGCTGAAAAACAAAAATATAAACCGCTTACACACAACCAACCGCCTCGTCGTTTTAAAGTCGGAGCTGGGAAATTCTATCCTCTCGTGAATGCAACTAAAGAAGCACTTGTTAGACAGTGACATGTTTGAGTGTCCGCTGTAGCTCGTCCTCGCTTTTGTAACGTTGGCGTCGTAGCATTTGTCGTCGTTTTAGTTTCGTACATTGTTTATTGATTATTATATTGCAAATATTGTTTGCATTTTCATTGAGATGCATCAAACTGTTTTTACTTAGCCATAATGAACGGGCTGACGTAACGAACAGCGTTGTACTGAAACTGACAGTCAACCCGCAAAGAAAAACACCTTAGTTGAAAGGGCGCCTAAAAAAGTAATAATAAGGCGAATGTCCACGTATTTCTGCTACAACTCAAATGCGAAGCAGAAAAAAAAAATGCCGAATAACAAGATGAGAAATATAGGATGCTTAAGAAGCTATCATCCTGGAAACGTTATAACGACACTCGTATACGCAAGACGATCATCACAGACGCGGTTCGGGTAGAAGTGTCGTGCTGTCGGAGAATGCAATTTCGATTCATATCTATTCCGGGCATACTGCGCCGGAATCAAACACATTAATGTGAAAGAAATGAAGTGAAAGACTCTCACCTCGACATTAAGGTGGACAAGGAGGAAAGGAAAAAAAGGCGAGGAACTCAACGAAGCGTGTGTCCTGCTTGCTATCCTACGCTGTGTAAATAGAATTAATCAATGTAGAAAAATTCGCTTTTCAGCCTAAACCTAAACGAGCGATGAGCTTGGCAGCCTCCTTCATTTCCTTTTGTTTCGTTATTTTACTTTTAATCTGCTTAATTATTTCTCTGTGTATGTATTTATTTCGCTCTTTATTTCACTTCTTTACCTCTCTGTTTCTTTCTATTTTTCTCTTTCCTCCTATGTGACGTTTTACTCCCTCTCGTCACCCTATCACATCCCCTCCCTCCTCCTCCTCCCAATCCCCTTGCTATGCTCTATTATACAAGGCAATCTTATGCGCTGCGAGGATGCCTCGATAGCCAACTGGTTACTGGCGCTCGCCTTCACCGCACACGCACACGGTTTCGTATTTAGCTCCGTAAATGATTTCGCCTGGAGTGTCTGTATCTCTCACTGTTTTTTTTGTCTATCTATACATAACCATATTATTCGCATAATAAAGGACGATACCACCGCGCTTTATGTTCGCATCGTCGGCTCTTCAGTGTCGGCAAACGTTTCGGAAACGTTAGGCATACAATAACATTCATGACCTCGTTTCGCAGCAATTTCGCTGTAGGCGTTGGCGTTGTCGTCGTTCGTTGTGAGCGAAATGCAATCGTATTACCCGCGATTAAAAAAACCGGGAAAGATGCCAAAACATTATTGATAGAAAAACTATGGTGAAACTGTACATCAAATCCAGGCCGTCTGCGTGGTAAGCAGGCGTTCTAACACAGATATATGGTATTTTTTCTATACTGCGAAACAAAAATGCAATATGAATGTCATGTAGTGTATGAAGTCTTTCCAACACCTAATATATTGCGTGGTAGAAGTGTAAAATCACGCTAGGCTTCAAAACGAGTGAATTCCCAACGAGTAGGTGTTTTAGAAGGGCACCCTTAATGCGGTAAGACACGTATAGCCATGATCACCATGAACAAATCATCAACCCAGTGAGCAGCAGCTAAAGGTTCGCGTGTTCCCTTGCGGACGCGCAGTGGTCCGTTCGGTGATTCGCAAAAGGAAAAATTATGCCGTAGTGTGCATTTCAGGACTGCACTTCCACTAGGCTCCATACGGTAGTTTTCAAATGCCCAACGTGACGCGCACACTCGTGCGTTTTCCAACATGGTTGAGACGCGTACTGGAAACCAAACGCAGGCTATAGCAATACGAATGCGCTGCGCACAGACCAGTTACGCTGGGACGTTCTACTTTTGAAGGTGACGCTCAAGCATCCTCCAAGTCCTTAACCGCCCATGTATTGCGTGAAAAACTCGAAGAGGAACATCAATCATTCGTTTCTTCCAGCTGAGGTTCACTAGAAAGAATCTGCGCCATGAAGACTACATCGTTCCAGGAAACCAAAATGGTAGGGCTCTAAATATGCATGCTGATGAAGCCTGCGGAATGACGAAGCACGCATACCGTTGTACGAAGCGACATGCGCAGGAAGTAGCCCTAACCCCTCATTCCCTAGAATAAAGAGAAAAATTGACAAAAAGGCGCATTAATTTTACTTTTTACCAGTGCTCTATTACCAAGTTTGTGCGTCAGTTTGAAGTACAATGCGCTATCATCTCACATGATACGAAATATGACGAACTCGCTCAGCATTCCCGCTTTTCTCCTCCACTCAAAGTATATATTCTAGTGAATATGCGGCTCACATTACCTTGAGTGACTGACACAAGATGCACGCGGAAGATAGGTGCATGATAGTTTTTATGGGCGTAACCTTCACTGAATGCTTACGCTGTTACGGGGTTACGAAAAGATGCCTCTTGTATTCAGTCCATACTTATGACACTGGTGCAATTTTATGCCACGTATACAAGAGGCATCATCTCTATAATACTTGCACTCGAAGAAGTGTTTTCTCCGTCTCAGCCTGCCTTCCGATAAAAGCAGTGTGACGTGGACCTCTTCTGCCATCTTCCAAGTTCCGTATAGTAACATCACTTCCAACGAGGTTGCCTTCATGTAAGATGAATTGCCTCTGCTTCCTTAGTTTCCCGACGGCTCGCATAGCTCGGCTCGGCACGTGGTGTCAGATCACACGTAGGTGGCTTGGGCGCAAGTGCTAAGCGAATTCATCCCGAAAGTGGATCGAGGTAGTGTGCCCTTACGCCACCGTCAACGACACTAGTCTCTCCTCGCTGGAAAGGTTCCCGACGTTGACATACGACACCACCATAGGAAAGGTTATATACACATCCTCATTGATTCTTGCGCTAAACTTCCTACGGGTCTCAGAAAGCATTACCAAGCAAGAAAACGTATACAAGGTATAATAACAAGCGCTAAAAAGCATTTCTCTCTAGTTTCAAGAGGCCAATGAAGACGCAATGAAAGTCGCAAAGATGAAAATGTAAGCCGGGTTGTTTCGACATTTGCATGTCTGGCAAGTGTTTATTAAAGCGGCAGACGCGGATAGAATACACGAACTAATAGCGTTTTTGTAACACCCACCACGAAGAGTAGATGAAGGGGCGCAAATAGAAGATTGAAAAGAAAGTGCGCTTTGTGAGATGCGTACTATAGTTCCTCAGATGTATATAAACTCCGGCGCGTGTTTTTTTTTAAGCACACGAACGATTTCCACTTCTCAAGAGATGGAAGGAAGTAATATTGCAATGCAAGTCTCGTTTATCACCTCTGGTTCATTTCTGATCACGCCAATATAAAAAAGACAAATTAGTAGAAAGCAGAACTAGCAGATAATTTTGTTTTCTAGTTATTTCAGAGAAAATTGTTGGAAAGCGGAACTCACAGTAATGTTAAAGTAAAGGAGGAGAAGTGGACGAAAAGATGACTTTCCACCGGCATGGACCATATTTGCGACCTTCGAATAACGCGTCTGATACTCTACCACTAGCTGAGCTACAGTGGCAATTATCCCACAAGTTCGGCCAAATTTTAGCTTCATTTTGGACCCGGCGCTAGCTTCCTTCGTCAAAATTACGACCCTGGGGCATTATTATTCTAAAGCGTGACTTGGAAAGCTTCTAAGACCTGTTCCAAGAAGCTGTAGATACCGTTTTCATCAATTTCAACTCGAAAGCGTTTTATTCCGGCGTTCACCGTGCCTCCGCTGACATACTTCTGTCATGGAAGTAACGTGGAAAAGTACATACCAATAGATTGCAAAAAAAAAAAAAAACCGGAGGCAAGCATTTGAGCACGGAGTCGAACCAGCAACTGCTCGATTCTCGGCGAGCGGCGATATCTACTACGCAACGAAGCGTACGTTTTAAGAAACGCTAACGGCATGTCATTTATATACACCATGCACCGTATCGCAGTCCTAGGAGCTTCGAAACTTTCGAGCATTTTTGTTATCAGTGGCCAAATGGCGTGACGCGCTCGTGTATGGTGCGCTATAAAGGTCATCGCCTCCACGAAGTGTCACCTTCATGGAACGTGTTCCCTTCCGCGCGCACCCTAATCAGACTCGTCATTCGAGAGAGGACGAAGGCCACTTCGCACACTGCCATGGCCGCGTTTACAAAAGCAGCGTGCTGCTTACACACGACGCAGGAAGAATTGTGACAGTTGTTCTTCCTTGTCCTGTGTGTACTTGTGCGCTCGTTTTGTGCGCCATTCTTTCTGTTGGAAAAGCGCGCTTTAGGTGCCGCACTCTGAACGTTCTTAGTCCGAGTTCATTCTGTGCATGCTAATTTTGTGCGTGTTTTCAGCTTGAGATGTGCGCTGCAAGTTTCGTGATGCTTACCGTTCTTAACGTGACTTTTCAATTTGTGGCTGCTCCTGAAACAATGCACAATAAACTCTCAACTACCTATGTGAAAGACACGCTTTACTTTAGGGTTATACCAATTTCTATATATAGGCATCCGCCACGTTTTTTTAGAAAAGCCATGTTTGCGTGCTTCCATGAATTTTCGAAGGGTGACGTAGTGCCATGTTCTGAATACCATAGGTTTCTTAAGGAAAAAAATTTTGATATGGGTATGTGGGCCCCATATCATTTCTTCTCATTATAAGCTTGATATCCCAGATTTTTATTTTACAATTTTGTTTGACTGATGTCAGAAGAGAAAAAAAAAGCGTTTCTTTAATCAGCATGCATAGTAGTTGCTTGGTATTTGCTTGCAAGACACTGCAAACAAGAATAACGAACAATGAAGTGATAAACAATGTATACGCGACAACACCCTACTTGCCGCCACAGTGAGTGGACTAAAGCATTTTGATGAGCCTTAGTTCGCGCTGATTTAATTATACGTGTGGTGATTACAGTATCTCGCTCATGTCCTAGCCCACCGATTGTCTCGCACAACACCATTCAAGCTCTTCACTGTTTGTTAAGAGCTCGACTGGATAAAAACAGTTTGTCTGGTCGTTCTCATTATTTTGGTTAAAGTGAATCCAGAGGGTTTAAGCTCACCCTCTTAAATAAAAGACAAGCTTTGCCTTGCTTCTATAGCATGCGTAAACATACCCCAAAGGTTGTGAATATACACTCACGTTGCATGTGTCGTTCTAATACTCATTAATCGGAGTCTGTTTCTGTTTCGAGCTTTCGAGGCCAGGTGTACAGTGCACACATGCACGGCAATGGGCGTTGGTCTTTTATTTCTAAGTGCACCACTGATTACAGCTTGAAACAGAAAAGGGTCAGACGAATATGTCGTATATAGGGCAAAGGGGTCTTCGTCGGGAGAATTCTCACTCGCGCACCTGCTTGGTAGGGTATATAGTCGCACGTGCCAAAACTGTAAACACGTAACCTCTTTTGCACTACCGCTTCAGCCCGAGTAGTATGTGCATGTGTGTGTAGGTGCGTATATCTGTGCGTTTTGCATTGCAGGAAGCGCCTCCACTTATTGAATGAGGCTTACCCGTGCGAGTCATTTGCGGGTGTGCAGCTACTAAGGCGTCACTGAAAACTTTGCTGCCGTGAAAAAGAAAAAAAGCATCTTTTTTTTGTTCAATAAAACTAAAAAAAAAACAGATAACGTTGGCACCTGCATTAGGACTTGCGATCTGATACAATTACAAAAAATAGAAAAAAAGAAAGGTGGGAGAGCTGAGTAGAATTTACCTGGTCTACAATGTCCTCGCCATTACAGTAGTATTTCAGGAATACTTCAAGGACCCGCAAAGCCTAATAGAAGAGGCGATGTTTGCTGAATATATAATACAGTTCTTTCTCAAATAATCAATTCCAATGAATATAATTTCCACCTGTTTACACGCAATGTTCAGGCTTCGTTTTGACGGTGTGTCTCAACAAGGTATCATGTATGCGTTTTGAAGAAATTCATATTGGAGTGCGATGAATAGAATCGTGTAGAACCGTGTGAGTAACCATGGAATAGAGATAACAGACCAGACTGGGTTCACACACCTTAGTGTCGCTAACACAGCTACAATCTCTTTCACTCATTTTTTATTATTACGGAACACACATACAAGCTGAACTTACCTCTGGCTTAAATCTGAAAAATGTGATGGCTAAGACTCGTCTTTAAACAAGATAGCTAAGCTGAGAATACCGAGAGGACAGTTTCTTCAGGTTCCGCTAACCTAAACTCCTTCCAGCGAGAAGATTGCACTAACGAGACGAGATTACCGCCACTGGCGAGATCAAAACACTGCTCCTTCGGATGGAAGCTCTGCTGTGGTTCTTAGATCAAACTAAAAGCGGCTAAAAACCGAGTTGAGACTCAAGTTTTCATCCCAGATCTACGGACTTTGCAAAAGTTCTAGCGTGATCAAGACACGCCTCGAATTCCATGCAAAGCGTAAGCATACGCATGGCCACGGAGCATCGTGCCTAACTAAGCGAACGGTGCTCAGACGTGAAGCTGCTGCAGCTGTCGTCGGAATATCAGGTTATCGAAGATCATTAATTTCTTGGCGAGGTTCGTGTGACCACGCTGGTAACCGGACATTGATAGCTTTCGTCGAGAGAAAGCATGCGCCGATCTAGACGCTAGGTGCGTGCACCGTGCTTATAACTCAGTGCGCACACCGCTTGATAGGTCGTTGACGCGGTGAGACCTGTTGATGATGACCGCTCGCCAGAATAAATATTCTTAGGAGATATTGCAAATGATGCAACCACAACACGTGCGTAGGAACCAGTGTCACGAGATTTCTGGGATGTTCAAAAAAGAGTGACGTTCTTAATTCAAGATATATTCAGCTTTTTTTTTAATAGAAGTTCACGCGATCTCTCGTGCCATCTTTCATCACTGGTTGCACAGTAATATTACCCATTACGAGCGAAAATAATTTTCGAAATTGTTTGGTAATGCATAACCATGTCAGTGTGCATGGCCATGCGTAGATACTGACGTTATCATTGTGCAGCATATGCTGTTGAAAGGTAAGAAAGAGGTCGATTGTACATTTTTGCACGCCCATTTTCTCCACTGTTGTGTATTTGGCCAAACGTTTCTCCCGTTTTAAAGGTAGCTACATATACAGCTATAAAAAAAAAACTTATGCTGCATCTTCTATTAGCACTTGTTACTTGCAGGCCGTAAATATTACAACCGCTTCTTCGCTAAGTATTGTCTCAATTCTGCAAGTAACATTACCCGCATTCTCCCACCGTGAAAAAAACCTCGCTTTGTCACATGTGGTAAGAGCTGCCTAGCGAGCAAGTAAATGCATTCTTGATTGATTTATTGATTTGTGGGGTTTAACGTCCCAAAACCACCATATGATTATGAGAGACGCGGTAGTGGAGGGCTCCGGAAATTACGACCACCTGGGGTTCTTTAACGTGCACCCAAATCTGAGCTCACGGACCTACAACATTTCCGCCTCCGTCGGAAATGCAGCCACCGCAGTTGGGATTCGATCCCGCGACCTTCGGGTCAGCAGCCCAGTACCTTAGCCACTTGACCACAGATGCGGGACAATTTAGTTACCCTTATGTTGCTATAATGTATACTTGAACACATATAGCAACATAAGGGCAACTAAACAGGATGGGTGCAAACTTCAACTGTAATTCAGAAAACCAGTCACGTGTTTTGTCATTCTATGCGCGTTTTTTTTTTTTCATACAGCCAGTTCATATTCGGTAGATTGTGGCGAATGCGGGTGGCCAATATTTCTCTCTGAAATGGATAACAAGGTAATACGAAACCACTGCGGCTGTGAGGAGACGGTTCAACGTATTTTCGTCCAATGGCCATCCTAGTGAGAGAGAGAGAAAGAAAGGAGGAAAACAAAGAGGTTAACCACGTGACAGAATCTGATATGCTACCCAGCACTGAGGTGTAAAAATATTAGATTAAAAACAGAGACAAAGAGACAAAAGAGATAAATGAAAGGAACACAAAGTGAAACACACGAGAGCATTTAACTAGGAGTCGCTCTGACTCCGTGTGACTAAGTAAAAGACTGGGCTTCCTGCGAACTACTGGTCATCCTGACAGAAGAGGCAGGCACAGGAAAGGCAGGCAGGTTAAAGAGGTTGAACCAGCTTTGCTACCCAACACTGGGGGAGGGAAAAATGGAAGGAAAAGAATTGAGAAAGAAGGAGAAAAAGATAAGCGATACGCTCGACCACATATCGACGTTCCCCACGCACACAAATACAGTCACAACAGGCATGTGTTTGAACCCAGTTCTTTCTTGGTTGTCAAAGGACATTCCTTACGGGAAGTTTTTCACCGCAGGATTTCCGAGATCGATGAGACATGTATTTTGTCCTCTGTATGGTTGGCCATCGATACTGTTCTTAGTATTTATTATTCTGTCTAATTCCAGAAAAGGTTAAGCAAACATTGTCGGTTTTGAATGGTTTTCTATTATCGCGGTAAAAGGAAAGAAGGCGGGTAAGATCGGTATCGGCCATCTATTTCCAAGAATGTATGATGATATTCGTCATCAGGCCCTCACAGCATCAACAGAGTACACATAATACTTTACACGCGTGTAGCAGGTACCTCGCTAATAGGCAAAAAGACCAATAATTACGTAGTGGTGTCTGTCCTACTTCACAAAAGCGATCATTTATGGAGAAGTCAATACCTTGCGGGAAGCCAAAATTTCGAAAACAACTGGCATTGCCCCAACTCGAAGTTGAACCAGGTACTCGCACTAGGTGGTATATATTGTAATCGTTGAGTTTTTTTTTCTTTACGCGCCAATCCGAACATCAAAATAAGACGATTATACAGCGCGAATTAATTGCTAATGACATTGCCAAATGAAAACACCACTGTGTGTTAGCTTTACTATAATAATTCTTTGACTTTTGCATCCCAAAGTTTAGATAGTATTATAAGGAATGCCGTAGTGAAGGGCTGCGGAAATTCAGACTTCCTTTCGCTATCTAGTTCCTCAAATATTCGCCTCCAGTGAAAACGCAGTCCACTGAGGCCCGGTTTGGTCCCGCGACCTGCGGGTCCACTGTCGAGTGCATTAGTCGCTAGACCAACCTGGCTTGTTGTGTTCTTTTTTGTGAAGTACGTTTACAAGCCACTATATGCGGCATCATTTCTGACCCATATGCACGTTGAGGGCGCTTTACCTCAGTCAGCGCACAAACTACAGACAAGCATATCTATTGCGATAATATGCAACGTCTACTCATCTCTCTGGGTCTACTTATACGCATATACTTCAAGCTTCCTTATTTGTTTCTTACATTTGACAAAGAATATATTCCTTTGCAGGAAACACCGCTCGCAATATTGGCTCTTTTTCCTCCGCACTCATTCTTCAAAACTGAGCAGTTTTTCCATCATGTCTTACAAACTTTCTAATGTTTCCGTGCTTGTAAAGTTTGCTTTGTCTTAGTCCACCGAAGCACAAAACTTGTTTTACAAATGCCGCAGGCTCTGAAACATCATTTTACTCCCTTTTTGGACCGCACTAGAACAATACACTGCGTACACTCCATATGAGCAGTGGGCCAAAGGCGAACCTTGTTCGTGGTTTCGTATAAGTCGAAATTTTATTACGTTTAATGTCTTTCTCTCCTTTTTACTTGTACACCGACTAACTTGATTTGCCTGTTGACCCAGATATGTCATCTTGTCTGCTCTCTTTCTCTATGGACATCGCCTGCTTCTGCAGTGCTGTGCAAGAGCTCGCTGCAATGGCACAGAAACCATTATTTTATGCATGGACTGAGGGCGCGTGCCTTTTTCTCGATGTGCTTTTGGCTTCGCGTGTGACTTGTCTGCTGTGCACTCATAAAGCCATGTGGCCCTGACGATAGATTGCCGATACGGAACTGACTCGTCTTTCTTCTTTCTAACGCAATAAGTAAAACCTATGCGAGACAGATGATGTTTGCCGAAGCTGTTTCCACCCCCACCCCCCCCAAAAAAAACAATATACAAAAAATACAATGAATGGTTTAGATGGAGAGCCATATTGAGGAGAAAACACGTAGTTCACCAACCAGGGCACTCCTGCGGTGAACTGCTCCCCATACTAGGGCCATGTGGAAATCCTCAGTCCGACTTATCAGTATCGCTGCACATTGTTCCTAACGCTGTCCGGCATGATGAATGTACCGTGGAAAGAAGAGTTGACGTGTGCTCGAAGGCCATTGCGTGTCCTTAGCACCACTATCTTCTTGAAGGTCACTCGCACGTGTGATCTGGTTCTTCTGTTCTGTTCTGTTTTAACTGTTTTGCCGTGGAGAGGTTGAGGTGCCTATTGCCTCGGCTACTCCATATCACAAAGTTCTGCAGCGAAAAATAAAATAATAATACAGAACGGCACCCGAAAATGAACAATATGGAAAAAAACATAATAGCACACTGAAACCAGTTCAAATATCATGCCAATACACAGTTTTCTTCGTGCAGTTCACACAGTCATAAACTACTTACACGCACAACTTACTAATCTAATGTCAGTATATACATGACCACATTTTATATAATACCCATCTCTGGCTGTCTGTCATAGGCGCTTGTCCAGTCCAGTCTCCACTAAAAAGTCTGTCAGGAAGATGATTGCCTTTTTCTGGAGATGCATCTCAGGCCATGGTCCAAGTAGTTTCTTTATTGTGAGGGGCCGTCTGTCCAAACTTGCTAATTTGTTCTTTAATTTTTCTCTTTCATTTGCGTATTTAACAAGCTCCAAAATAATATGGCGAACATTTTCTTCTGCATGACCACAATGGCATTCCGGTGAGTTGGATCGATGTATCTTGTGCTGAAAGCTGTTTGTGTATGCTACTTCCAATCTAAGTCGGTGGATCAATGTCTCTAGGTGTCGTGGGAGGTCTGTCGCTATGGAAAATTTTCTGTGTGGATCAACTTCATAAAGTGCCGTTTCTTTTAATTTAGGGCTCTCAAACCACTTTTTCATCGAACAATGGTTAGCTCCTTGCGATATAAAATGTCGAATATCCGCCCCAGACATAGGAATTGCGCAATCCCGTCCTTCCTTCAATGCTTTCTTCGCGAGGCTATCAGCATCTTCATTTCCCTTTATTCCAATGTGGCTGGGTATTCATTGGAATACGATGTTGTGACCCTGTGATGAGGCATATTCCACAGTTTCTGCGATACATGGTGCTATTTCACTATTTTTGCAAGGTGATCTCACATTTCTTATTAGCTGAAGAGCAGGTTTGCTATCAGTGCATATCACCCATTTTCCTGGCTCAGGATTCTCGCAGATAAGCTTAACTGCTTCAAAGATAGCCACCAATTCTGCTGTCGTCGATGAAGATTTGTGCGATAATTTGTACATCTTTTTTTAATTTCGGGTATAAAGACCGCACAGGCAGACGCTTCTTCTGTGCATGATCCGTCTGTTATGCATTACACGAAGCATTACATGAAGCTGATGAAGTACCAACTGTGCCGCTACTAGAGGTGCCATGTCTACTTTCTTCTCAATGTCGCCTATTTCACGGATAACGTTGAGAAGCGGCAGCGTCCAAGGTGGTTTTGAAGGTTTGCATTGCTTAAATTCTGGTACTACTGCTTGAAATGATGATATAGTATCCTGTAGTCTCGTTGCCGTCCTTTGTGTTAGTGCACCAGACAAAAAATGACTTTCATGTTGCGTGAAAATTCTAAATAAATTTCGAGATGTTTCTTTAGTTCGGAATACTGCCAAAGGTGGCTCTCGAGCCTCCGCATACACTAAAGCACTGGAATTTGACCGTGGTAAACCCAAACATACACTCAAGCTCCTTGCCAATAACAAGTGAAGTCTCCTTTCGGTGGAGGCTGGAAGTCCGTGCAGCCGAGGCAGTAAGTAAGTTACGATGAGGCGTATCCAGGCAACGTGTAGGGCTAATAATTACTGTGTAGTACCGCCCCATTTGGCCCCTCAGAGATGCCGGAGGATTCGAATGGCCTGAATCACTTTTTGTTCCAGGGACTGGACATGAGGCGACCATGTTAGTCTCGGGTCTAAAATTACTCCCAAGAATTTATCAGTTTTAACCATTTGAATAGGCTGATTTTGCAGAATAATCTGGAAATTTTCAGGTCTTTTTAATGTAAACGGAATTATGGCTGTTTTAACCAGACTCAATGCCATACCTCTTTTTTTAGAAAACGGTCTACATAATCCAATCCTTCTTGTAGAGTTTGTTGTACATCCAAAAACGATGGACCAGACGTCTATATACTTATATCATTAGCATATACTGAACATCTGATGTTAGGTGGAAGATTACATGGGAGGTGTGTCATGACTGCATTAAAGAGAGTAGGGCTTAGCACGCTGCCCTGTGGCACTCCTTGGTTGACGACATGTTCTGACATTGGGCCCTCCTGCGTAACTACAAAAAATTTCCGGTGCCTCAGGAAGTCAGCGATCCAACGCAGTATCTTGCCCTTGAATCCCTGTAACGCCAGGCCTTCCAGAACGTGAACGTGACTCACTGTGTCGTATGCTCGGTGGACATCAAGGAATACAGCGACAGTGATGTTTCCTTGCGTTCGTTGGTTTTCCACATCTGTGACCAAATCCAGAATGCAGTCCATTGTGCATCTACCTCTTCTGAAGCCGGCTATGCTTTCTGGTAGTAGTTTTTTCATGTCTTGCCACCATAAAATTCGTTCATTGATCATTTTTTTCATCACTTTTGAAAAACAACATGTCAAACTAACCGGCCTAAACGAGTCCAACTGCATAGGGCCTGCATAGATCTAGTTGTTCTTTCACTGCGGTCTCGCTTGATGTCGATCGTTATCTTTCTTAAGAACATACCTACTTTCGCGCGAGTGTTCCTAAGAATAGAGCACACACATGCAAAAAAGAAAACTAAGTTAAATGTATAAGCGGTACGCAACAAGAGCCAAATACGAGAACACTAAATATATTATTCATTATCATATTACTTTATGTACTCATAACAACCAGTTGTATAAGTTATAGCAGATATAAAGCAGCTGGTGTTCCCTTGTAAGCGCCATACGAGAACACTGAGACGGGCGTGGCGTAACAGCACTAGCATGGTCTGCCACTGAAGTGTATTTGGCCAGTGACTGTGTCCCTTGCATTACGAATTTGGCTGTCACAGTGGAAAAAATAAACAAATAAAAAGGTGTAAAGAGGAGTAGCGAAGTGGCGTGCTATGAAGAAGATTGCTTTGACGAGGACACCACACGGAGGGCCTAATGTTCGCTGCCTTAAAACTTTGTCCGTGTAGCCGAACGTAAAAAATATTACACTAGCTTGACAAGTTCATGCGCGGCCGGAGGATGAAAAACGCATAAAAAATGAAAGCAAATGCTTCATATGCCCGAGGAAAGCACATTGCGACAACGACGGCGATCGAAACTCAGACAGACGCGCAGAATAGATGCACCGAAGCCACATTTCGACATGGGAAGATTCTGTAAAAACATGGCGATGACAGTTCTGAAAGCGGCATCGAAAGCCAGGCTGTCTTTTCTTTTTTTTTCTTTCCGAGAACGAATTCGCTGAGAGGCCCATACCTGTACTCCTCAACAAACATACATGTCGAAGCGTATATGCGTGTCGTCATCGCTGGCTTTCAAAATGGACAGCCGTGGTTGGTGGTGACGCTTTTGTTTCTTTATAAATTGAAGTAGGAGCTACCAGGGACCCTGGATAAAGATGAACCTTGCCGGACCTGCGATAGAAGGTAGGTAGATGGCGGCGTTGCTTCTCGTCTTTCCTGTTTTCTCGTTCACTGTGGTTACTTCGTAGTAATCTTTTTCGCGGTAACGCTACATATTAGTCTCCCCTGTAGGTCAGTGAGTGCATCAGGGAAGGGTATTACTTTCGAGGCCTACGTCAACATTCTATAGATGTGTGTGACCTTTTGTTATACTTCTGAAATTCGGGCTTGTTGATACATGCTAAAGAGGAGAATAGTGGCTCTGAATTAACGGGAACACAAGAGGAAACACAACACAGGTGTTATGTTTTGTGTCTGTCTATTAGCGCTATTATTCTCGTCTTCTCC
Source organism: Rhipicephalus microplus (assembly GCF_043290135.1). Lineage (NCBI taxonomy): Eukaryota > Metazoa > Arthropoda > Arachnida > Ixodida > Ixodidae > Rhipicephalus > Rhipicephalus microplus. The sequence goes on from NC_134700.1 coordinate 229,580,855, forward strand.
TCTGTTATAATTTTTCTTATCAAAACACCAGCAGTCATAACAACAATAAATACAGCATTTATTATTCACATCCCCGGCCCTGCTTTAATATCACAACAAATACAGTTCCTAGCACTATTACTCCAGGTAATATTAGGTGCACCTCGAGTCGATCGACCGGCTTTTTTTATACCTAGCTGCCTTCTAGCGAACCCATCACTATACGAATGCCTTTTCATCGAAGGCTTCGCTGGCTGTCATTTACACAGCACAATCTGTAGAATCGATTGGTCAGCATTTGAAACCTACACCAAAGATGCCTGTCGCACAGGTTCCTCTTCTGGTCTCGAACAAGTGTACAAGGAAAGGTCACAGGCTGCGATGGGCTTGCTGACATGTTCATCAAGGCACTCGAAAACTGACGTGGAAAGCCTTCGTGCGGTTCGTCCACGTGCCGAGCAAATATACGAATGAACTAAATCAATTTATGATTCAAGGGCAGACAGGCACTTACAAAAGAAAAGAATCGTCGTTCAAATAGTTTAGAATCTCAATGCTGGGCGAAGTTCTGCGAGTCTCTAGACCAGCTGCGAAAAACTGCGGGTAATTCGACATGCACAGGAGGCCTTCCTGCAGATTCCGCACCACATTTATTAGACTCACGCTTGGACAAGCTATCACAATTGAGGCGCTGGATGCGGCTCTCGCCTTGTGCAATCAGTCGGTGTCGCCTAGTCCCGATGACACATCCTACCGCTTGCCATGCAAGTTCAAGCGCATGTTATCCGCTCGAAGCCAAAAGAGGTAATGAATATGAAAAAGCTAGTTCCTTTCAATGAATAGACCAATTAGACTGCCATATCAAACTCACCTAGGCTAAACAGGACGTGCCATACAGCTTTGGCCAAGCCTGGAAATTAAATAACCGGTGCAACACATGGTTGAGATATGTACACGTTCTTTAAGGCGCAAGCCTCAGAAGGCGAAATTTTACCGGCAGTGTCTCGCCTCGGCGGCGTCTCGCGTTCGTGGAGCTGGAAACAAGTGGTGCAAAAAATTATCTTGACAACGTCACAGACTGCCCGAATTTGTGACGCCCTTATGGCGCCAGAGGGACGCCAAAGTGAACATGATTATTTCATCAAATCACGTTGTAGCTGGGTAAAAGCTGGCGTAATCACAGAGGCGAGCAAAAAGAAATTAGGTGCGGATATCGAAGGGTGGTGAAGTAGCATCAATACATCGGCTAAAAAAAAAGAAGATAGCTTATGCATTTAAGTCGTCTTAAGTGAATGCCTCAAGGACCGCATTTGTTTTTGGCCATGCATGTATCTGTGAGCACCAATACATGCAGTTGATGTGCTGTTTACTTAGCTAACAAATAATAAATTATCTAGAAATGACCTGTGCTGCATGTTATACGAGGCTGCATTTTCACCACTGAATGACATGTCCGTCTCTGTTTTGTCAAATCCTTCAGTTTCTTCTTCTGCACGTCGCCTTAAGAAATTTCGGCACTTTTTAAATGTACCTTAACACCATCACTGCTTTTTTTACGTTAACGTTTTTTTTAAAACTACTGAATTTGTACAATGCTGCGGAACTTCGTCATTCTTCTTCTCGTTAGCAAGCAGTGAACGAAGCTCATTTTTGTCTTCAAACGGCAAGAATGAATAGAAGCTGCTAGGATAACGAGGACAAAACAATGTTTCTTTGAAATGCGTGTGACGAAAATTTATTTTCTTCCGCAAGGATAGAAGGAAAGAAAACATTCAGCTTTCTGACAGATCACCTAGAAGCATGCATTATCTGCGAAGCATATTAAGTGACTCAGCAAGTAACACAAGTTATATGGACACTTTCGACAGGTTTTACAGCGAAAGCTGTTATGAGATCACAACACGGATTTCGTGGACGCCGCAGTTATTCGCCGCCGTTAGTGTCCGTAACCACTATCACACGAAATATGCAAAAAAGTCAGTAAAATTATTAAGGACACAAAGGGATTCGAACCCGGGTGCACTCCTTGCCAGCCCAATATTCTACCAGAGAGCCACGCTGGTTCTTAGAACTCAACTGCAAGCAGGGCTTAGGCAGGCTTGATGTCGGGAAAATAATCTCGTTAATACGAGTAATAAAGCGTTATAAAACAGCAAATGACCAACCAGGAGTCACATAATGTGAATTGCGCAACGAGTTGGTTGTTCATTGTTTCAACCCACTACAAAAGCTTGATCTTGTTCCCCTATCAAGTGTGGTACATAGCCACTGTGGGGGATTGTTGTGATTACAAAAACTTATCCCCGTCAACTACAGCCAGAAAATATTGCGCAAAGTTCCTTGCAGGTGTGCAGCTGGTACCACACTTCTCTGAAGAATAACGAAAGGTGGCATAGTAAATACCTGCCTACTACACAATGATTAATAGCATAGTGGGCACTCTGCAAGTGTGCTTGTATAACAGCTACCAAAAGAGTGTTAAAAAGAGACTCAAAAGACCATTTTCCCAGCTTTGGCTATGACAGTGCTGTGCGTTCCGCGCAGGCCTGGCGGTAGTTTTAGCCGTGGTCGACGCCGTAATGTTCCGTGTATATTTTAAGTCACCAAAAAAAAATAATTAAGGAATATAATCCGCGAGGCACGAGCGGAAAACCTGCGTCCTCTCTCTCTGCAGTGCGCCACGTGCGACAACTATTGCCACGCCGCTTAACAAGAAGCGTATACCATAGGCGATGCATTTACGTAAAGCATGTACGGCTGGTGGTACGTAGAGATTGTGGTTGTTTCAGCATGCTTGGTGTCACGTGCGCGATGGTGCGAGTAGCGTGCTTTCATCGCACCGTACCTATTTCGCTGGTGTTGGGATGCGCACGTGGCTGTATAAGTTTACTTGTGTTTAGGCTTGCGCATTCTCTCCCGATAATATCCCTTTCAACCCTGGAATTTTCAATTTTGTCAAATACAATCTTATTACGTCTTTTACTAATAGTAAGGGACTCAGAAGACTGCAAATGAAAAAAATTAGTCATTGATGTAAGCATATATGGATTTACAGCCAAGACATCAGATTAGATCATTATGGCCCTATAGTCATGAAAGGACAAAAATAGCAAATTTATTGCTACTATGCCCTAGCGTGCACAAACTTTCAACAAACGTAGTATTTGAAAGTTTTAAACCTCTGTTTTTAAAACAACTTCAACACTTCAATCTGAAAGTGCCGCCTTCCCCCCTCTGCTTGCCCGCATTATCGTCGCTAACGACCTCGATCCAGATTCTTTTTCTTTGCGGTTCCATGCTCCTCAAAAATGAAACAACCGTTGTGTTTCAATCATATCGTGTTTTGGGACGTTAAACCTCACAAATCAATCAATCAATCAATCAATCAATCAATCAATCAAACAACTGTTGTGTTGCCACAGTGAGAATAATTGAAGAAATACTTCTCCAAGAATATGCGGGTTTGGTCAAGTTTTCAAGGTTCTAGGAGAAATTTTGTGTGGTGTCGTCAATTGACGACGCAAGCACCGAAAGGAATATTGTGAGATGAAAGATTTGCGCTTACGTTCTTAGATGTTCCCTTTTTACCTAAGCAGCAAATACTTCCTTCTGTTCCGGCCCACTCTCACGCGCAGCCAGTGCCTATCGTCATTTTCTTTTTAACATGGGAGATTTACAATGCCACGTACATCTAAGTACATTAGTCATGCATGTTTTATTGTAATATATGCTACCACGACACGCATTTTACTTCCCTTCAATATCCCGTCATTATTCAGCGGTGGAGACAATTCACCTGCGGGTGCTGAAAATCATTAGGGAAAGCGTGGATACCGAAAACGAGCGTTTGTCAACAAGGATTTTCGCCGGCACATTAATGGTTGTCGGTACTCAAGAAAGAAGAGGGAAAATCTTGGGACTTTGGTTTCGTGTCTTGTGTTTTCAAAGGGAAGCTTGCGTTGAAGCTATAGACCGCATGGTCACTTCGTTCGCTAAAGAAACAGCTGTTATACTCGTGGACGCCTTTCTTAATAACGAAGGGAAGGCTAAATGAATTCACTCTAACAGAGAAGTCTCAGACAAGTGTGACGCGTGCGATGGCATCATTGAAATCAGACACTTGCTGGCGGACTGTCCCATGACTCTCGGCAACCCCGAAAAACAATGGCTTTACTGGTAGAATATCGTGAAAAGCGCATCTTATCAAGAATAGCTACGGGCAGTCCAGAAGGACCACGATGACGTCACAAGGCTCAGCCTGATGTTACCGACGTGGACGTGGCCCGCCTTGGCCTGAAAAGACTGGGCTTCACGGTACCTATAAAATTTTGAAAATTAATGATTGATTGGAGCCAAACGGGTCATGTGCCGCCGCTGAATATTATATAGTACCAATTTACGTTCATGTTTTTCGTGTTAAACTCATAAGGGACAATAATGCCTTATTTTCAAGCGGATGCTGTCTGTTAAAAGATGTCTTGCGCCCCAAAGAAATTATGTTTGTTTTATTTATGCTGTGTCATTTTGCGTTTTCGTGCTTCTGAAAATGCCGCACGTTTTACCTGCACCACACAGTCAAAATGGCATCGTCGTCTTCAGGGGAGCGCTAATCACCCGCCAGCCATTTTGAAGACTCGCCAAAGGAACGTGTGACGAATTTCAATAATTATTACCTTTCTGAAAAAATGAAGCGAACGCAATGCAATGTCATTGTTCGAACACTGCAGTCATTCGTAGCGCGAGCCAAACCGGCCTACTTGGCTGAGGAGTACACATGCAGTAGCTTCGCTTCCGTAGCCTTCCCTTCATTACCAAGAAAAGTGGTCCACGACTTTAGCTAGAATAGTCAAAGTAAGGACTAGACAGTTTTGGGGCATAGTCGGCAGTTTTAGCGCACTGCTCAAACAAATTATATAACTACTGCGACCGTTGCTACTTTCTTTTAAAGGAAGTTCGTTGTCAAAGCTTGAACGTAACAACCATGCAGTTAAAGGTGTTGCTATCTTTGTGGATGTACGCAGATAGTGCCTTGCTATATTTATATAACACAATGACTTATATGCCAGATCCAAGCCATTTTATTTCGCGAATTCTTTTGCTGTCTCAACATGCGCTCACATTTTCGCCAAAGGCTGCTCCGTTGAGCTCTAAAATTTGAGATAAAAATAACATTCCTGTAAAACTTTTCAAAGAACGTGAATCGGTGTCAATTGTAGAAAATCTTGTGGAGCGCTCGTAACAAAATAGTCCTCGCCGTTTACATAACGGAATTTCTTGATTTACAATGTAAAATATCTTAAGAAACTGTCAGGATATACTTAAAAAACAGGGAAGAAAAGTTTCGTAAGGTTATATTGTATTTGCTCCCCAAGCTGACTTTTATTTTTCTTTCCATGCGGTTACCAGCAATTAGGACAGTCGGTATTTCTGTTCTCTGATTTTTTCATTTTATTTTTTGTGCGTGTTCGAGCGACAGAGTGCGTGTGGGTTTTTCGTGTGACTAGCACCACTATTCTGCTGTTTCAGGCATTTACCTTGTGAAGGTACCGTGCATGGCAATCCTTGGCAAGCGGTAACGATCCTACTGGTTCAGCGGTAGTGATGCTGCGGTGCATCTCCCGCAGAAAGGTTCCCAGGGGCGGGACGCCGTTGCGTGTGTGGTGACTGGAAGCCGTTGGTCCTCGAAATTTCCCTCGGGTAGGATATTTGTTCAGGAAAGTTATGTGCAGCAGCAGCAGCAGCAGCAGCATAAACAGCATGAGCTCGTCGAACCAATGCGTGCTTTGTACGTTCAACAGCATCTTTCTGCTATATCTTTAGGTACTTAATGAACGCTGCACAGTGTCACTTTTGTTAAATAAACTAACCCATTTTCAAGTCTTGTCTGCGCATAAATTGTTCCTAATGAGCAGTTTACTATAGTGATATTCAGAGACTAATAATAGGACATGCGAAAAGCCTATGATGACAAGATTGAGGCCACAAGATTCCTTGAAAGTGTGCAGAAAATATTGGCGCCTGAAGAACATAATGCATCAAAGATGAGGGCGATAGTCACTTCTGTAGTCTTAACGATGTACACTGCATGGCCGTATGTGATCTTCATACAATTATTGCATACGTATATGTACAGCATTGACAGTATACATAAATATACACAGCTTCGAAGCGAAAAACATGCAGCCCGATAATGAAGAGCTACAAGAGTGGCGCAACAAAGCATGATACGATAGACAGTCAACTTTGCAAACATCATGCACAAAGAAAAATCTCAGCTACATGACACAAAGGTGAGTTCAGTCACGCGACCAGTGTCACTGCACAGAATTATGGGAGCGAGAAGTGTGCAACTTCCTCCGAGAACCGGAAGATGAAGTGTATATGTCAAACAAGCAGGTTCGCTCCGCTGACGTGCAATGTTTACACACCGGACTGCTCTCATCAAGATGATGACTACAGCAGCAGGTGGTAGCTGTAAACAAGTCTGCTGGATGCGCGAGCAACATGTGTCACAGGAGCCGTATATCCTTTTTTTCCCCTTTCCATATCTCTTACCAGAAACATTCACCCGACTCTCTTTTCCCGTCCGTATTCAGTATTTACTAGTCATTTCGGGCGCATCCGGCTACGTTTATCCACGCTCTTTACCGGTGCGTGTGGCTTGCTTTTGATACAGCTGCATGTTGTTGACGACAATTTATTATTGAAGCGTTCTTCCCCCGGCTGGTGTCCCTGTATGATGTCATTGGCGGTGGAGGATGAGTGTGGTCACCCTTGTCTCTGTTCTCCCCTAACGAATTAATCATGTGTTCTAGTGACGGGTTGTGCGTTCGTTCAAAGCTTTGCGCTGTTTGCATTTCCTTTGAGCTCGATGCAGTAGGCAGTCTTTATGCCAGAAATGAAAGGCATGACTCGTAGAATTGTCATAGCGATCAAATTATACGGCATAAGGTGATGTTACGAAAGCTGGTATGTATGACGAGTTTAGCACTACTTGTCAGTAAAAGCAGTCGTGGAGCGTGACTTGCTGTGTAAATCCGTGTTAAATTTTAACTGCGGAACTCTGTGTTTGTAAATGGCCTCTGGTCTTGTAGCGATGACAGCCCACTGTATCTCCCATTTCGCGTGTGAGGGCACATAAAAGCATTCCCAACAAGCGAACAAAACCCTCTAACAAATGAGGGTTTCGCTAGAAGCCTTCATGGTCACGTGTACTCAATATTGTATATATAACAAAAGACTAGACAAATAAAGTAGGACCCATTTCGTTATATAAAAAATCGGAAGAAAACGAATCTAGGCGTGTGCATGGCTAGCCTGCTATTGTTTTTTATATTATTCTATCTTTTAATTGCGCAACGCTACTTCCAAGTTTTCTCACTTTTTTTCCTTTCTGCATTTTAGCAGTGAGACCTTTCCTCACGTGTTAAGCTGCGCGGCACCTCCATTGCTAGGAGACCCCGACGGTCGTGCGTGACACCCTGCAACACCCTGCAATCATTGAAGGAAACATTAAAAAGTGGCGACGTAAAATCACAAGTGACCTCAATAAAATATGAGACTGACGTATCAGAAACGCAGCATCGGCGTCTCTCATAATCATGTGGTGGTTTTGGGACGTTAAACCACACAAATCAATCAATCAAACGCAGCATCACCGAGAAGCCCACGATCACACGCGTATCGTTCAGTGAAAAACAGCGCACAGATATATGCGCGAGTGCGACGGGCCCACGTGCACGAGTGCATCATTTGCGTACCACCGCATTTGCGTACCCACTCTCCGGTGCTTGGTTCTTTTAGATATATATATGCCACCACCCCTGATCTTGGCCGTTCACAGAAGCTTCGCTTAAGACATTTTGCATATATACACTCGTTTAGCTTCTGAATATGCATAAACTTCACAGGCGTGGGAGCTGTGGCAGCTTCTCGCAAAGATGTTTTTATCACAATACTCGTGTCCTAGCGCGTACTCTGCAACCTTTCCTCTTATCTCTAAGAACGGAGAAGTATGCCTTCCATTACTGCGCCATGTATCCTAGTCTTCGTCCTCTTCGAAACAATCAAGATATAGCTCCTTGAGTTTGTAGACGCCGTTACATCGCTGTCGCACCGTTATAACGGAGCACCAACATACGCAAGCTTGTCGGCATGCCGGGAGATGGCACGCAGCGCAGCTGTGTGGATTCGTCACGAAAGAAGATCCACGTGGGGTAGCGTACCTTCGCCGTCTCTCCATAGTAACGAGATTCTAAGGACTCTGCTTGCAGATAATCCCTTTGCACGTTCGTTGAACGCCGCTTAAAAAGCAAGCGCTATATTCCCCCGGCTTTTTTTTTTTTACCGAAAGAAACCTTTCCGGGGATGGAGCTCGTGCATGCGCTAAATATCCCACTCTACGTCTCTCTCACGAGTAAACACATATAGACAGGAACGTATGTGTGTTGAAAGTTTGAGGGCACAGATATTGTGTTTTTGTATGTGTCAGTGCCCGTCTAAAATATTGACTGGACGCTAAATTGAATCTATATGACGCCGTATTGGAAGGAGCACTAAGGCTGAGAAACACGTAAACAGTGGTCGAAGATATAAAAAAAAAACTGGCAAAAAAACGAACGTGGGCCACAACGCATCCTCGATTCTCGAAACTTCAAAACTTGCGCCTGGGGCGCCTCTTGTTTGAGAATGTGGCTGCGCAAGCTCGGATAGACTCAATACGAAGATAAGCTAGACGCCATGCACAAGGTTATTTGATTGTTTTTTTGCGGGGGGGGGGGGGGGCACCAAAAGCTATTTGCTCTGCCTAAGGTGGTGAGAGAGGGCGCTTAGTTGACAATTGTTTTTGTTACATTTGGTAGCCACAGACTTACTTTGTACACATTACAAAATGGTGCGTTGTCGTTTATCTTATTCTCTATATTTTGTTTAAGGCAACTTTGTTTGAGGCAGCTCACATTAGTAAAACGTCTTCAATTTATATTGCTCTGCCTGTGCATTTTGTTTAATAAAAATAGAAAAAAGTGCCCCAATTTCTGTCTTATACAAGTCTATTGCTGCTTTTTTCAGAGCCAATGTACTAAAAAAAATCCCTTTTCTTTGCAACAAAGCATCTTACCATTCTTCTTTAGCAGCTTAATTACTTCTTACTACCATGAACTTCTTCACCCCGTTTCATTCAGAACATTGGGCTGGTAGGTCCATGAGTATAAAATAACACTGAAAATATCAACTATTGTGATTCTCACGAATCTTATTATCTGTGAAAAGGAATAACTGGCACTATACAAAAGTGCAAGCATCTCCTAAACACCATATAACTAGAACAAAAAGATGTCACGCAAAAATCTGGATTAAATGAATTTTTGTTTAGGGAGAGTTCGTCGTAGCTGTAAACGTTAAACCTTTCCTATGCATCGCGTGTTTGTACCTGCCATTAAGAAAAAAAAAGCCATCGATGCTTTAAAACAGGGCAATTTCCCGTACAAGTATAGTTCTTGTCGTTCCTGGCAAATTCGACCGTTTTCTGGCCATTTGTTCGAGAAAGCCATTTCCGGAAGAAAATCTTAAAAGCGATAAATCAATAAATAAACGTTTGTAATTAGGAACCACACGTCACGCCGTCTCTGAAGGGATGTTTTGGCAGTTTCTATGTGATAGAGCTAGCTCAGCGTTACTTTTTTTTCTGTGGTGGCTTTGGAATATCACGTAAAATGTGATCGTAATGCGGGGTCGTCAAGTTTTCAGTTTAGTTTTTATGTATAGCGTCATACTTAAGAGGATATTCTTCTAAGAAGCTTCAGTTCGCCCTTAATACGTTGATTGTCGAGCACCGTTGCACTCGATTTCACTGTGCAACACATGCAGTATCATTTATCCAATAATTACCATACATCAATTCTATCCTAAATGTTTTTGTTTTGTATCATACTGTCGACGCAGGAAAACTCTTGGCTGGATTGTATATAGCGATGTTTACATGCAGAAAACAAAATAGTGTTTCCTTCTTCGAGCCCTGCGTTTAGAGAACTTACCTGTTTAGCTGTTAATTGTTTTTCTCTAAAAACACACACACACGTACACGACCACGCGCGCGCGCAGAAGTCTCATCGCGTCTTGTTCAGCGTACTATAACTGCAATTGTAAACATAGCGATTCATCAGAATGAATTCTTTTCACATCAGCAATTGAGCTTCTTGCTATCTAGCCAGGAAATTGTTTCACAATATTAGTGTGTTCAATATTTCCTAAAGGTGCATGTTATGTGCGCTGTGGCTTGTTCTACTCGGCTCTATTAAAACAGTTGCCATTAAAATGAGGCAAAATGATCAGGGCCACCCGTCGATAGGGAACTTAGTTTTACACTTGTTCATTCGATACACTCACTAGCTAATATACTGTGCGCGAATCAGCAATGTCTTATACACGTGTATTTTCCGGGAACCAAATGTCAAGGAGGCTTATTGGTTCCCGCTAACATGTTGTGTTTTTGACACACACGCTAACTATGGCGAGACTGAGGGAAAAACTGAAGATGGGCAAAACCTGTACGGAAGAGTGTTTCAGTTACGTTAACATGAAACCTAGGGGCCAGCGTAACAGCCAGTGTTTTCGGAATGATTTTTTTTTTGACGAGACACTAGTGGTTCTAAGCCCAAAATCAGTTATGTGTTAGAAGAATCATTGTTTTCCTCCAATAACGTTATCTGAAACCTACGTCAGAATGCAGCCCACCTTAAAGGGCTACTTATTTTTATTCTTCTTCCTATACTTCTCTATATGTCCAGCTGCAGATGCCTAAGGTATGCAGGGGAGAACGCTTCAGTTATGCCAACGTCGTCAGCCTTTTGTTGGGCTAACTGATGTTTTCTTTACATATAATGGGCCGATAACGAGAAGTGGGACTTCCAAAGTTTTCGTGGCGAGAGCCTGTTTATGATCGACGGCGATTCCATGACATGCCGCGACGAGATTAGACGGTGACTTTAGACACCAAGATGCTTCGGTCGTATTAACACGGGAACTGGCGAGGTTTTACGAGATCCTGACTTCAATGTTCCTAAAAAAATGTTTCGCATTAAAGAAAAACATGGTATGTCGTGAATGCAGCAGTAGCGATGCTGACTTGCAGAGACCACTGCAATAGGGCAAAGTGAGAGCCGAAAAACCTGACTTCGTTTGGTCTGTTCCTGAAAGTTCATCGCATGGTGCTGTAGTCGACCTGTTCCAACGTGTCCAAATGTGCCCAAGAACCATGAAATGACATTTAATAAATAAGCAAGAAGGCAATGCATAACTTAAGTCGCCTTTTTGCTATTATGAAAGTATAAAACCTTAAATTTCTTACAATCTTCCAAGCCAACAGCAGAACAGGTGTAATTGAGTCAATAGTTTCCTATATTTCTTATGAGGGCATAGTAGTTTCTTCTAAATAAATTGTGATGCAGAAAATGAGGAGAGAATGTAAACAGAGCGGTATATTTTGGTTCATCAAGAACACTTTCGTATAAGTGGTAGCAGGGTCGCGCTAAGAATTGTTTGCATGTTACAGCGCTATTTAAGGTGCCTTATAATTGCCTCACTCGCGAAAAGCTGCAGAAATATTCTCTTAGCCACCGGCATAGCACCTTAAGCACGCACGTTCTCGCAGTAGTTCAAAACTACTCTCTTTTCATGACCTGTATTTTGCTCTCCCCTCTTGCCAAATATTTTATACTTTGCAAAACTACGTTTGCCGATCGATCCTTCGATTAATTCTGCTTCCCTTCGGCAGTGTTCGTTCGCGCTGAAAATTAGGAAGCACTTAGGGAGACGCACGCTTTCCACAACAGCCGCGTAATTGATCGTCACTCGAGCGGTAAGGAATAAAGAACCCGAGCTCATGCAGCTAAATTCGGGCCTTCGCCACCGCCATTGCAGGCACAAACGAAGATCGCTGCATAGGAGCTCGTTGGCTGGCCAATATTCATCGCCGATTCTGTGTGCCGGCTTTGACGGGCTTAGCTTTCTGAGGGACGTGGGCACTTCGCCGCAGGGGTCAGCGTCAGGGATTTTCAGTTGACCGTCGCAAGCTCGGCCTAACTTTCCCGAGAACAATTTGTCCGGAGTGTTGTACAGCTCGCTCGCAGGCCCCGCGTGTACTGCTTGTGAACACATGTTATTCGTTACTTGGATGTTTATATTGAATTGTGAATTACTTACGAGCACTTGTTTTTCGAGTCGAGTGAACGTTAGTGCTCTTTAGGGGTTTTCTCCTACCCTGAAGCCTACTTTACGTGCCAGCTTATGTACTTGAAAAGCTTGTATACCTCGTTTTGTGCTCTAGCAAGCACTTCACCGCGCTTGAGCTAACGCGAGCTCAGGAGATTAATTTAAGCCCCTTTTAACTAACTATATATCCTGTTCTCTTTTTGAGCGTGTTATGTTGGCACGTAATAGTGTGCAAGAAAGCATGTTAGTAATACCACTTCCACGAGAGGACGTGCAGTCTAGCGTCTACCCGTGTGGACCTCGCCATTAAGAGGATTTCGTAAGCCTTAAGTTTATATCTTGGTTTAACCTGGATCCATATATTACAAGAGTATATCTAGAACTACATATATTAATAACTACCAGCTTTGCGAACGTCTGCTTAGGTTTCCTTCAGATGAATAACGAGGTATTGCGCTTCAAAAGAAATCCCTTTGTCTAACGTTACCTATTTCGCACGCGCGCGTAGCACAGCCATTCAGGGTGAAAAATTGAGTGAAAAAAAAAATGGTAGCATATTCATAGAGCGAATGATGGAGAGTGGGGCGAAGCATCCGTCCGTCCATTTGTTTTTGCTTCCGTCCATCCATGTGTGCGTCTGTGTGGCCGCCCGTGCGTCCATCCCCCGTCCGTGCATGCGTCTGTTCGTGCGTCTGTCTCTGATTTCGTCCATACAACCGCTCCTGCGTCCGTCCATGCGTCCATCCATCCGTGCAGCCATCTGTGCGTCCGTCCATGCATCTGTCTGTGTGTCCGTTCGTCCACCTATTCAACACTGCAAACACCGCCATCTCGCATCTTTTCATCATATATTCCTCATATAGAAGCACCGCCATCCAGTGGACATTCCAAAGATGAACGAGAGGAGGCACACGTGCACTTTCTTACGGCTTGCGCTTCGTGTCTACTTCTCACCTTTAATTACCTCGTGTTCATGGTCTATACAAGTTCACTGTATTCATGGCACTGAGGCCCAACGATCGCTAAACCATTCTAAAACTTAGGAGGTTACACCCAGCGAGTTTATAACGTATACGCTTTCTTGTCAGACAGTGCTCAATGTTCATGCCAATGGCTGCTAAGGGGGAATTAGAGACAGGAGAATTCGGCTTTTAGTTAACGCGCACGCTGCGAATTTTTTATTGTTCAGCAACGCACAGAAGAAATCTCCCACCGGCACCACCTTAGAGGTCAAAATGTAAGACTGGTTACACACTATGACTACTACTACTACTTAGAGGGACGAAAGGGTGCCGCTTTAAGGAGCTGCCAGTTACGCACCCTAAAAGGGTGCGTAACTGGCAGTGCCCCATAAACACTTCACTCAATTAGCACAATTAGTGGAGCGTTCACGCACCTGACGCTGAATCCCTACTGCGATGGTGACGTCGTGCTTGCGCAGCTAATAAGGCAATTAGTCAGACGCTAGTGCCACCAATGTGTCTCGAAGAGAAGAGACCGGCCATCTAGCATAACTAGCTTCGCGAAAACTGTCAGCTCTGCGTGTTCTAATGTACGACTGCCAAACACGGGTGACTGCTCTCCCGTTTTAAAAGCTTAAATCTTTTTCATACACCTGTCTCCTTTATTCCATTGCAGAAACTAACACTAAGGTTTGAAAAAAGAATCAGACTTAAGGACAAAAAGCTTGGCACGAAACTACGTGGAGTGTATACCTCTATTGAAACCATCTGCGTGCACTGGAGCGATGAGGGCATGTGCGCACATGTCTTGTATATTAGGGACATTGCTCGCGCGAAACACAGGCCATATTCGCAAACTCAATTACTCTAAAACTTAAGCTATTTTTAATCTTACCGTCCCCATTGAAGCTTCTACGGTGCTTGCAAGCAATTATCGCACGGGCAAGCACGCGCGCACACACACACACAGTAGGCTATAATTGAAATCGAATTGTGAATTACTTCCGAACGCTGGTTTTCGAGTCAGCTAAAGTTATGCTTGAATAGCTGTGAGATAACAAGATAAGGTTTTATTCTATATAGACGCTAACCAACACAAACGCAGAAAAGCATTAAGAAATGGGGCTTAGAAAGAACTCATAGTTAGTTCCTTTGATAATTTTAAATTAGGGACAGCACCACGAGCAATGGAAAGTTAAATAATAGGTGTAACCTTCACTCCTATAGACGTTGTGCCGACTCCTGCAACTTTTTAACAATATCATGGGAGCGCTGAACGCTGGATATTGTAGCTTTTAATATTCCTGTAATGTCGCGAGAAATAACGGTAATGCGCTAGCGCACAAAGTGACCCGAAGTGACCTCCATCTGATTAGATGTTTCCTTGAACAGTTATTTAAGAAATCTTTAAATGAACAGTGCCGACGGAGCGCGCAGATCGCAGAAATGCTGAAGCGTACTATCCTCGGCTGTGCTGTCCTGTGCGGGGGTTGGACGGTGCAAGGTGCATTCGACCCCAGTGCTTTGTGCTGCTTTCTCAGCCGTTTTTTTTCTATTAAGGACGATAGTCTTTTTGGGATACTTCAATGCAGTAGTTTTGGTCTGTCTGTCTTTCTGCGCGCCTGCCCTTCTGCTGCTGCTACACAATTCAGTGGAAGGGCGAAAGTTTAAGCCCTTCCTAAGTGATCAGCCGCCTTGATCTGGTTTTCGCGTTCCTACAGGAACTGACATTGTCAATAAAAAAAATGTTACACATATTTTGGCGCAACATCTATGTGGGGTCATTAGGTAGTATTTTACTATATTTCTAGAATACATGGATAAGTAGTTATAAAGACCGCAGTGCTTATTTAGCGAACATTTTTATATTATATCTTTCTCTCTCTTCCAAGTGCGGCGTAATAAAGATCTCAGCCGACGTTCTGCGTTTACTCAGCGACATTTTCGGTGGCTCAGGTCACAGCGCTTGCTCGTTTCACGCTTTAACCATTAATTACAACAGCTGTCATGAAGGTTTGTTTAAATTATTGGTCATGAACGTTAGTTGTCTGGATGGAGGTATTCTTTGAAGCGCCAACGTGCTTTCCTTTACGTTAAGCTTTGCTATAGCTGCCAAACACCAATAGACCTCTTGCGAGCTCCCTCGTATTGGTCTGTGGACATTCGTTTACTTCTGTAAGGACTAATTTACATTAGTATTATAGCGATTGCTGTGACGGAAGGACCAGCCATGTCTTTATCAACTTTCTGAATACTATGATAACCGGAAAACTCGACCGACATTTCTGGAAGAGAAACAAAAGTATGGCAAGATACTCACGGTAAAATGACTAAAAAACGCAGGCCTTCCAAACGTCATGTTAAGTTCCACATAACATGAGCTAAGAGTTCGAAAATAAAAGACCCTTTAGTGGCGAATTGAACCATACGCGTACTACTGGCACTAGCCTGTAGGCACTCAGGCTATTTTTATTGCTCTCAATAATATTTGATGGATAATTTTCAATTACCTATTTTTTAATTATGGGCTGGTAACCATAAATATGAACACTGAAATGCTGAGCACTTTCAGAAACCACCGACAAAATTGTTTCCTGTACGATACGTCTAGCGCTGTTATTTTTTCACGTTGTAAAGAATCCTTTAGCAGCACTATAGCATTGCGCTCGCGGTCCATCACACGGCTTCTTTTCATGTTTCGCGGGCTCTCCTTACAACGTGGAAAAAATAACAGCGCAATACGTATCGTACTGGAAACAATTTATTCATAGGTTTCTGAAAGTGCTGTAAATCTTAGTGTTAATATTTTGGGTTTAAGCTCATAATTAAAAATAATTTATTAAGAATTAAAAATTAATAAGTATGTGGATAATTAAAAAGTAGTACGAGTACCTACAGGCTAGTGCTAGTAGCGTTCATTTGGTTCAATTCGCTTCCTAAGTGCCTTTAACTTTCAAATTCTTGGCTCAAGTTATGTTGGACACCCTGCATACGAAAGAAGCTAGCTCAGTTCCCTTCATTATAAAGTACCACTTCATCAGCCCAAAATCAAGCAATTTATGCCAGACGAAATGTCATGTAGCTTGGAGAGCGAGAATGGGAGACTCGGTCACCATTCGTATTTTGCAAATTATGTATGGTGCCCCTTTCACTAACACGCGTCATAATTTAGTCCCGTCACGTACTGCGCGCTCTTTAAGACTGGTTCTCAAAAAAACCCGTGGCGATAGAAGCGAGTCATTCGTCAAGATTGCTGTTAATTAAATGGACGCCTCGGCGCACTTACCTCTATGCACCAATTTTGGTTGATGACGAGAGGGGGAAGCAACAGCAGGGAGTGAATGTCTTAAGCTCTTAAGATGAACAGCTTGGGTCATACTTCAAGGAAAAAAGAGAAGCGCGAGGGAATGGAAGCAGAGAAGCGTCGTCCTACTCGGCTCTGGTAGGACACCCGCGCCTAACTTATGAACCACCGTTGACGCACCGTTCCTCACTCACTTCGAGCCACGCGAAGTGCTGTACACTCTCTGTAGACCCACGCGCTCTTGCGTAAAACCTTGTAGAGAAAAAAAAAAGAATGATGTGAGAATGTAACAAGTCACGTTCGTTTATATTAGATATGTCGATAATCCTTTTAGGGCTTAATGTTATTAACTATAAATACAGAAGACCATGGGGTAAGAGATGGCACACGCCCAAGTTGGAAGTGTCAGCACTTATACCTTCCCAGTACTCTTAGTGACTTACAAAATGCGTGCATGGTTCCATAAGCACGTTCAAAAGTTTCTCAAAGCACGCTCACAAAAATAAGGAAAGCAGTGTTACTTTAAAGCATACTACTAACGAAGGCCTATATGTACATTTTTATGATGTAATATGTTTTTTTTTTACCAAGAAACGAATAATATTTCAATACTAACAAAAACTGTTTGACCACGTAGATAAATGAACGGCCATGTGCTTAGGTACATCGAATCGTTCACGTTTTTGCCGCTAGAAGGGCTACAAGTCCTTTTTTGCGACTTTTAATGAAGCAATAAAGGTATAAGCATACCTAATAAAAAAACACAGGATTACATTAAGTCAATGCGACAGACGATCTTTCCATCAATATATTCATCTCATTTCATGTTGCGGGCAGTTGCCGGTATCTTTAGGACGCTATATTACATATGTAGACTCAACGCTTACCCGACATTACACTCGTACGGGGCGCTTTGGTGAACTAGTTTCAGGCACCATTGGTGTTCTGAGGTAGAATGCCCGGCAGCCAAATACTTCGCCCAGGCTGAAGCTCCATTCGCTCCAAGAAACGTTATTTCTCATTTCATGTTTTTTTCTTATATGGCGGTAACGGACACCAGTGGCAGCGGACAGCTACTGCGCTAAAATTGGCTCTTGCAGTGGTCTCAAAACAGTTTTTGGCATAATATATATAATGCCTCTAAACACCATGGATCGCTGTTGTTAGAAGCATCGCTGAGAACACATACCGGCTGCTGAGCTATGAATACAATCAGAGAACAACATGCACCAGTGGTAGCATCTCTCGCCCAAGTTGACGCCATCACTTCAGCTCCAAAAGCCAGGCTAAAGATATGAAACCGCGCCCACTCTTAGAGATGCACGCATGCTTGGCTATTCGTAACAGTCAATAAGGGTGGCCGACGCTGCGAGAAATTTCTTTCTTGTTCCTATTCTTTTTTTTTTGCTCATTTCGCGTGATATTAGTCACTGGTGGTGGTGGCGGTAAGCAACTATCCTATTGCCGTTGTGATCTGGTAATATACTTTGCTGTTAAACCCCACAAATCAATGAATCGATCAATCAATATACTTCACTGTTTAAATATGAGATCCTGATGGCAGTGCGCGAACCAAGAGTTTTGCCACTTAATCCTCGAGAGATAAGTTACTTTTCATTTCCACGGAGCGTTATACAGCTATTGCTTTTCGACTGAGGGACTTGTTCTCCGCCTGACTGAAGAAGCTCTGTCAAACACGCATCCGTGGCGGATCATTCTGAAAGGGGCATTGTGCGCGAGCGTTGAGAGGCTTTAAATTGCACCCATTGAGACGATGTCACGCCGCCGAATCGGGACGCCACGCAACGAAAGCCTTCCATTCATTTCTACGTCATTGGAGTCGAGATGGCCGGCAACGCTTCGGTGATGCCTTTCAGAAAGTTGAATCCACATCCCGCTGCGACTGACAGTTCATTGTACCAGGCTGCGTGTACAAAGCAGAACACGGTGAAGTCATTGAACGCGGCGTCCTAACCTGTCGTGCTACGAAAGTAAACTGTTCCAGTGTTCTCTATTTTTAATTCCCTTTTAGCTCTCGCGGTCTGCGCTCCGTATAGTGAGCTTCTGAAGATTAGATCTCGTTGAAAGAGCACCGGCTATTTGTCTGCAGTTGATCTTCAGATACAATAGAATGCTATTTACCCTCTGCTAATACAGCTGTCTCATTTCTTCTGATCTTGTTCCACACAAAAAGCGGCACAATTATTAAAGTGGTGTTCGCAAAGAGAGTTGGCAAACAGTACGCTTCTGTAAGCGTTTAAGAGAAACACATGGTGTGTAGACTTTACTAACACAGTCGGAAACAATTTTCCAGGCGCACAAAAAGTATTCTTTTTGTATGTTGGCTGGCGCATTGTTCTATGCGCACGCGTCTTGCCTCATATTATAGCCTTGGGGCATGGGTTAAAATATAATTTAGGGCTAACATACAACGACGACAAGTTTTCAACTTCTTGTTGAGCGTCACTATAGTTCAAAAGTAAACAATGATATAGCTTGATTGCACAGCGTGTATTTATCGGTCCAACAAAGTCAGCACCGTTTCCATTCTATTCGGAAGCTTGGTTTTGCTGTTCGTTGGTTAACTATCAGCCATTTCCATTTCTCATTGAGCTTTTGCCTCGGAGCAACAGGATCAACAGCTTGAACGTAAGGTGAGGCTATATGTTACACATTCATAAAATAAGCGTTTAGTTTAAGGTCCCTCTCGCGTGTGTGCTTATAAGTACGCCAAATTTTTCGAATTTTTGACAATATAATTGTGAGCATCTCTTTTTAATGCAGATATATTTAATTTTTAATCAGTAAGTTTATGATTTTACCACTTAATGTGCACGCCATAGTTATGCGTTTTAAATTAAGCGGAACTTCTTGTAGTGAACATTTTTCTTCATGAGTATTCCTTTATTCAGAGCTAATATGGGCACTTATTTATTTATTATGGAGACGTAACTAATATAGTGACCTTTATTAGGCCCCACAGTCAATTTTTAAGGTCAATCGTCGTTATCCACACAAGTTCATCAACAAGCGGTGTTCGTTATATGTTGCAAGTGCTCATCCTGACAGTGATCAGTGTTTTGTGGGCGCTTCACCGTCTCTTCGGAGTCTTAAAAATGTCGAAATATTTTTTAAATCTGCTTGTGTAATTTTTGGGGTCTACTGGTATTTTCCTAAGAAGATGTAACATGAAATTTTCTACTACAAAGTTGTAAAAAAAAAGCCTCAAGCTATATGTATACAGCGCGCAACAAGCAACACACTCGCAGCATAAACTAGACGAACAGCTTTACAGCCGGTTGTAAACGCCCACGGCAAGACTGGTCGCTTCGTTCAAGTACATTTGAGAAGTACCCACAGCACCACAACTCATTCTTATGACCGAACACTTCCTAATGGTCTCCCAGTTTCAAACTACCTACTTGTTGCGTAGTGCGTCAGGCGTACATCGACGGTACGCTTCCGCCAGGGAACAAAACATCTGTTAAAGTGACTTGTCTCCAGACAAGTCACTTTAACAGATGTTTGTAACAGATTTTGTAACAGGCTGGCGGGTCAAGCAGAATTCGATTCTGGTTCCAGATATTCTTTTTCTCAATTATCATGCGCTCTGTTTACGACGGCCCTTGGTGGCGGAGGTAGAAATCGTCCCCAAAATCGGCAGGTGTGAACTCAAAAGCTTGCGGTGTAAGACACACAAAAATACGTACATATCGACCGCATAGTCAAGCAAGCTTCAATGAATTCCTATTTTGGATCTGTTATATGACAAACGATGTAAAATTCACCCATGTTTAAGATATGTTTTACATTTGGCCTCACTTTATTAGCCTTCAGTGCCTATAAGAAGCGGCATTGCCCTTAAATGTAGAGCCCCCACAAAAACTAGGAAGTTTGCCTGTTATAGATGACTGGACAGGTGGATTTTCGAGAGCAAGTCAGCAGTGCGTAATGCCATTCTGTCCATTTCAACTAGCCGAGGCATACTTGTTTTATTTACTCTCCTACCTTCTTCGATTGTTCGCCTCGAACATTGCCTAAAGAGCACAGGCAAGTTTCTAGCCTGTATATCGGTTCACCGACTCGCATTTCACTCGGCGGAAATAAAACGAGATCCTCGGTTTGTTTCCGTGAGTGTCATCAATCGTAAACGCCGAAATTTCGGACGGAAATGCGCTTCCAAGCATGAACCTACAAACATTTCACGTTCCCAGCAGTCGCTGATCGAGGAGTAAGCTAGTCAAAGAGGGGCGAGTGTATCATTACACGTGTCGTTAATCACCACGCTATCCAACCGACAACACTGATGTCGATCTTAACTGACCCGGGAAATCTCGCCAGGGAGTACGACGAGTAAAGAAATGGCATCCATGCCCCACTAACTTGCCACAATTTGTATGTCAAGAGGACAATAAATCCAAGAAGTATCCGTGTACGCCGGTAGAATTATGGAAGGATTCCTTTCATTCTGCGTCCTAATTTTGATAACTAGTGCCTTTTTAAATCAGTCATTGTGCTTGATTCTGTTATTACACTTCAAGAACTATGATTGCAGACTGCTAATAGTAGCTGAGACATGACCACTGGGATCGTTGAAGCTTGCGTGAAATGAAAAGGCTGTTAGGTGAGAGGTATCATGCTTTATTTATTGTTGAACAAGACTAGCTATTTCCATTATACTGGCGGCTCGATTTAAGTGCGAAATATACAAACAGTGATAACTAAAATCAGTCGCTAAGACTGCACAATAAAAAAATCGTAGCGCGAAACAACCGAAATTTTTATTTAATTTTTGCTTCACTCAGCCACTGTAAGGCCATATTTGCGCGACGAAACAAGGCCCACCCGGGAGAAAAAAGCATTCTTAACGATTGCCTTCATACTTAAGCTTATCAGTTAAGCATACACAATGCCGCACTTCTCTTAGAGAAGTGCGGCATTGTGTATGTTGTACTGCCACACGTTCGTAAAAGAATTTCCACCATCTTTACAATCTACTATCTCGATGATATCGTTTTTGTGACGAAGCTCCTCAAACTGGCAATAAGGCGTCCGTTAACGAATAAAGAAAAGCCTGTTGTGGCGTTGCCACAGCAACAACCACAGCTACACGTTACCAGTGCTAATTATCACCAAACCGCTACCATGCCATTAATGTAGCAGTCACCAAAGTTTTTTTTTTTTTTTTCACATCGTAGCCCATCGACCGTGATTTAAACACACTCAATGGGGGCAAGCTTGGCGTGTACTCCGGATCTGCCGAACGATGACTCTTGGCCGTCGCTTTTCAGCCAAGCAGGCTGGATCGAATCCCCAACACCAGTTTGGTTCGCATGCGGCATCACGACGAGCTGAGGATCAACAAGATAAACTGTGCCAAGCTTTGCGAAATTTGACGCAAACTTCCTGCATACTGTTCACTGCTACTAGCAAAGCAGTTGGATGAGCAACCGATGGCAATGAATGTCAGGGGATTGAACTGAGGTTAATTTATTCTTAATTTTCTCTACGCTCGTCATTCACTCGGCGCAGCAGTAAGCTTATTGAGCTCTCTTTTGACAATTATACACAAACTTCGTTCCCTTTTCTTGCCATGTCTGATGTTTATGCGAGTTCGGGCGCCATGTTTGGAACGTAGGAGTATGTTGTTGCTTACACCTCGAAAAAAACATGACATAGAGACACGCAAAGAAAAATTCAGAACAACACAAACACTGATTATCATCTGATAGGGCACACATAGGCGGAGAAGAAAGAAGACAAAAGAAATTATCTGCGTATGCGCATGTATGGGCGATTCCAGCCAATGTGGCACACTGGATTGATGTGAACGAAGGATAACTGTTCAGACATTCGACTTAATTTTATGCAGCCTAATCATCGCCTTACACATGCACGCGCTTTCACTACAACTTATATAACATGGCCTGAACCATGCATTAGACAAGTTTCTTAACCGCTCAATTATAACATTTTGGCTCGCATTTACAGTCCCGACTATCTAAATATGTATTATACGGTGAGACAGTGGTTAAAGACATCTCATCTTACTTCGCATTAGAGAAAAAGAAAAAAAATATCAGAAAGATAGAAAGGGGAATACATCAAGTCCAGTTTGCTACCCTACACGTGGGGAGAGGAGATTGGGGGAATAAAGGACAGAGAGGGAAGCAGGAGATACACATTGAACATAACACACACACACACACCGCACACCCCGTACAGGATTTCATAGGCGGTCGCAGTGATGTTGCCCCCAGGAATTGTGAAAGGCTCGTGTAACTTTCTCGGCTCTTGTAATTGAAGGCCACACACACGCAAAATCTTCTGCGGAGTAAAGGGTCGGGCATCTAGCCTCCTTAAAGCACAAGGAAGAGTCCAGCGATCTTCTTCAAATTATTTCTGTTGCCTGTCCGTGCTCCACAGAAGCAGCCACAGCTGAATACTTACAAACTAGCTCAACTTTCTGTTATTCTCAGTTGTTCTTAATTCTATCAATCACTTCTTAGAGACAATAAGATGCATTTGAGGGCAACAGGCATCCTCAGGTTACACCAGAGCGCACACTCGGAGTGAATTACGAAGTCTAAGTGCTAAATGCCGAAGAAAGGACACAATAAAAGCACACCATTAGACTTACATTTCATCTTTATCCCGCTGCCGCAGGATTTACGAACGACCTTCCGTATCGTATTCAATCAGCCTATAGATATCCTATAGATCGTATTGCCGTCCGAAAGATTTCACAGTTGCTTCTCGTCCGTTAGGATGTCCGCGACAGCGTATGCGCACTTCGGCTTGTCTCGATTTGGTACGACTGCTTCGCGCACCACCTTTCCGCTTCCACGTGGATACACGAAGTTTCTGGCCTGTCCACTGGTGATTGATCGAGTGATGCGGAGAATAAGAAGACTCCCAAAGAAGTAAAAGAGCAGTCAAGCCCGGAAATGAAAACTAATTAGACAGCTTCCGCAAGAAAGTGGAAGAGACTGCAAAAAGAAAAGAAACCAAAGATAAAAGGAAAAATAAAAAAGAAACGAGAGGCTAAGAACGATATGGGATGATGGATCAGCAGGCTGGTAACTTGTTGCATCTCCTATGACTACTTTGTACATAATCTCTCTTTTATACCATTTAGTTGTTACTTAGGGCCGCTAGCACCACGTCGTCCCCTTGGTTGAAGGGACGCAACCATTCAAGGAAAAGACAAGATCCATGCCTGAAAGGTCAAGTGTGCATTTGTTGGGCGCTGCGTTTCTTTCAAGTTGATTATAGCAGAAAGTGAAGGAAGGAACGTGAAGTTGCAGGGACGAAGAGGATGAGACAGAGAGAGTGAGAGACTGACAGGGAGAGGAAGACAACAAGCGAGAGATGCGTTAACGCTACGACTCTAAACGGGCTTTGTGACCTTCTTTTGCGTGGGAGGATGCTATGTGCCAGAAAATATGATAACGCGCCACTAAAAAAGGGCAAAAACAAAAGAAGGTCTCAGTTAGTGAACGTCTTTTTAAAAAAAAACAATGTAGTAGGTGTGAGAACTAATGTATGGTTTTAACTGGTTTCAAAGGTGCTGAAGTAAATAAAAGGAGGGAGAAGTAAGAATGACCAAGCGTTGAAGCACAAAGAAGCAGGTACAGTGAGCAGCGATTTACAAAAAAAACAAAAAAAGTATATCTTCATTTAAGATGATGCTTCTATGAAGAGTTGTTCAAAGCCTGACGCAAAGCGTCGATGTCAGCTAGTTCTTTCATGAACACAGCATTTTGAACAAGCCTAAGAAAACTTGAAGGGCCGTGTGCCAGAACAGGCAGTGACGGTAGTTATCACCAGCAGCAGATGTTTTACTAGAACAGCGCACATGGCGCCATGCTAAATTTATTCATCAATTCGATAACCTATATTTATTCGAAAGTAATTTTTCTAATGCCTTCGAAGTTATTTGTTTCCAAATTTGATAAACAATTAGTTCATGACATAAGGTTCCTGTATTACCACAGAGTAAAACCACCCTCTGCACTCCCTCCCCCCCGCCCTCCAAAGAAACCAGCGTGCCATATTGTTTACCGTGATATGTAGAT